>NC_088385.1:66042500-66342500 GCF_037993035.2 Macaca fascicularis | reverse complement strand
ATGCAAGCAACAAAAAGAATGAGACTATTTTGTCCTGATAATAAATTAATAACTCCTAATCATGCTCACTTCTGTTTGGTTTTCTCTCTGTGCTCACAGAGTCAGCACGTGGCTCTCCAAACTAATGGAGAACAGCATTAGCATTACTAATATGGAACAGATGACTATCCCTTTGGGAGTTATCTTGTTGCCATAGCAGTTCTCAAGCCTTAGAAAATGATAAGAAAGAAGAGGTGAACGCCAGCTCCAGAAAAGTAATTTAGAGCTTTCTTCCAGTAACTTTAGTTTCTATGCTCTTAATGCCCTTTGAACCTCTTATTTTAGTTTCCTTAATTATATAAATATCTACTGGAAAATGTATTGTTTTAAAAGTAGTGATAAGTGCTGTGGGATATGCTACTAAGCAGGATGAGAGAGGAGATAGGCTGTAGGAACTGAATAATGATCCCCAAACTATTCATTCTATAAAGCTATGGAGAGTGTCTACTCATTTGCCAACATAGTGCCTAGAACATTTGTGGCTACTAATAAAGATTTGGTAAATGGATGAATCAGAAGCAATGTCAGAGGAATGAGAAAGTTTGCATAACTCAGACAAGGGTCAAGCATTTAGTCACATGCTAGTCACCAATCTGGCATGATGCTGAGAATTCTAAGAAATAAGTAACGAAGAAAGCAATTACAAATTTAAATACGGCTCAAACATGCCCTTGTCAGTGGATTGAGGGCAATGTAGCTGGCAGTCCGACATTAATATACTTGTGGGTGAGCAGGACATTTATGGTTCTTTATTCCAGATTCAGGAAAAGATCGTAGAAGCAGTGGCCTGTATGTGGTCACTTCAGGCTGATAAGCGTGTGCATCAGTAAATAGTTATTACCAAATTTGTCATGCCTAAGTCCTCCTGGATAATTTAATTCCAAACTATTTCTATTAATTTTCACAAATTGATTCCTGATTTAAAAATATTCACAGTGGTTCCCCCACCCCCGTCCCCCGCTTCACCCATCTAGTGATCTTGGGAATGACTAGGAAAGTTTAAGTTATGCTCTTCGAGATGCAAGGCTCTAAGATATTGCTGTTTACTCAGTAGAAAGGATTTAAAATTGGTAGCCTTCATTCAACTGCCTACTTTTATTTTTGGGGGTAGATTTTGTCTACTTCGGTTTTTAAAAATTTGTACTACTACAATTTGGAATGTCCATCTTCCTATATAATTCTAAGGGGCTTTTCTGAAGATGCACTAAATTTGCACTACAGATCTTTCCTTCTAAGAAAGCTGTAAGACTGTTCTGGCAGTGCGCATTTAATCAGCAGGTCTGTCTCTTAGGTCATCTTTCTAAGAACTGTGTTGCGTAAATTATACGCTAATCTTACCTAGGGTCAGAATGCTTAGAATATAGTTACTGTGAAGTGAAGCCACATCATCCATTTATATTGCAGTGTTCAGTGGAGTTAGAGTTTTGATTTTTATCTTTTTGTTTTATATTTTTTAAAAAGAACAAAATCACTTGAAGAGGAAACACTAGTACTTTTTTGCTTTTACAGATTATGCTTATTTTAGAAGACTACATCTAAAGGGGTGTTTTGGAATGTATTGAATATTAAACAATTCACTATGTGCTTTTTAAATAGTTTTAAAGTTTAGTATTTTTTGACTTAATGTTATTTATGGTTGACTGAAGGAGACAATATATAGAATGCATAGTTGTCTTACACATAACTTCAGAAACTATATTTATTTCTATTTCTAAGTTTATTGATTAACTGTACATTTAAAAACACAAACTTACATACATGTATTTCATTTGTCCCCGCTTCAAAAGCTGTCTAGCACAGGGTCAAAGGAAAGCATCTAAATGTCTACAGTATACATAAGATTAGAAAGCTCTCTGAGTAATGAGCCTGCCTTAATTATAGAAGAGAAATTTAGTTCAAAATGTTTTTAAATAGTGGATAATATAAAAATCTCAGAATATGCCACGCTCTATTTTTACTGCTTTATATAGATTATCTCATTTAAAACTTACAATGATATTCAGCAGTAGGTACTTCTGTTATCCTAATTTTATGAGTTGAAAACGGTACGTGGAGTTTAGATCTTGCACTTTCAGTTGCTCAGGCTTCTCATGTATAATAATTATTTCTCCTACTTTCCTTTAGCTCATATGCCCATGATTACATTCCTTATATTATCATCACTACTAGGTGCATCACTTACAAAAGCTCAAATTCCAGTATTCTATTTTTTTTACTACCACTTCAAATTCTTCTAAGTCACCTACTCTGATTTTCCAGTTTCAACAAGCCTGTGTTGGAACAATACAGAGATTAGCATGGCCCTGTGCAATGCTAATTTAGAAATTAACAAAATGCTTCATATTTTTAGGCTCATGGGTTGGGCAATTTAATTTTGGAATTGTATCAACTATCTCCAAATTGATCTATAGATTTGCTACAATTATAATTAAAATACCATAAAATTCCTTTTTTTTTAGGAACTTGAAAACAAACTCTAAAATTTTTGTGGAAACGTGGAGGGCTAGAAAAGCTAAGGCGGCTTGAAGACAAAAATCAAGAATATATGACTTGCTCTACAAATATCAGTGATAGTTATAAAGATACAATAATTAAGAGCAGGTTGTTAGTGAAAAAGCAAAGACGTGAATGACCATAATAGAACTCACAAAATGAGCTTCTTTGCTGTAGTCTCACCTCCTTAGGAGACTGAGGTGGGAGGATTGCTTGAGCCTGCCACATAAAAATCGGCATTGAACTTTTAACAATGGTAATTCTGTAAAACATTAAAGGAAATAGTATTTTCAATAAATCTTGCAAAAACTAGTTATCTGTAAGAAAAAATAAAATCAAATAAATTTCTACTTTAATACAAACACACACACACAAACACACACACACACACACACACACACACACACACACACACACAAAATCAATTCCAGATGAATCACAGACCTAAATTTGAAAAGCACACAAAAAGAGTTCCAGAATATAGTATAATAGATTCCCAATATACTCTTTAGGAGCTTAGGACTACAGAGTGATTTCTTATACAAGACGTAAAAGAAAAAAAAAAATTAAGCAAAAACAGAAAGACTGATAAGTACACTACATTAAAATTTAAAACCATGCTCATCAAAATAGAGTTTCTAAGAGTATAAAGGCAATCCACAGATAGAAAAAAATATATTTGCAATATATATAACCAATAAAATAAAAAATAAAAAAAACTTCAGAACATATTAAAATTTCTTTAAAAGCAGAAGCAAAAGATGAACTAGAAAAGGAAAAACATCTTAAAAACCACTTCAAAAATGCTCAAACTTACTAGTAATCAGGAAAGTAAACACAATCTGAAAATCACAATAAAATACAACTCATGAGTCACCAGAATAGCAGAAATCCAATAGTGTAATAATACTAAGTATTGGCGAGGACATAGATCAATAGAGTTCTTACAATTTGCTGGCAGAATTGTAAACTGTTAAGATAACTTTGGAAAACAATTGGTCATATCTCACAGATCTGGAAGACATAGTATAGTACAGCCTATTTCATGCACTGGTATAAACCCCACAGAAATGCTTATTTATATTTACCAGCACACATGTACTTGAAGTTTCATAGTGCATAGTTCAAAACTACAAATAACCCAAACCAAACATTCATGAATCTTAAAGGCAATTTTTTTTCTTTTTCTTTTATTTTTATTTTTAGAGATAGGGTCTTGCTCTGCCACCCAGGTTGCAGTACAGTAGCACAATCACAAGTCACTGTGTCTTTGACTTTTCAGGCTCAAGAGATCCTCCCACCTCAGTCTCCTAAGTAGGTGAAGTTACAGACACGTGCCACCATCACCCCTGTCTAATTTTGTTGTTGTTGTAGAGATGGTCTTGCTATGTTGCCCAGGCTAGTCTCAAACTCCTGGACTCAAGTGATCCTCTCTCGCCTTGGCCCAAAAGGGCTAGGATTATAGGCGTGAGCCACTGCACCTGGCCAGAAAGCATAATGCTAAGGGAAAGAAGCCAACACAGTAGGATACGTACTGTATGATTTCATTATATACAATTAAAAAATAGGAAAATTAACCTTTCTTTACTGATGTATATTTTGGTAGTAATACTCTAAAGAAAGGAAGTAAATACTATGATATTCACGTTAGGTATTAAGACAGGAAGCAGGTAGAAATTTATGATCAAGAAGGCCTGTGTAGGAAGCTTTTAGGGAGCTGATATATTTGACGTCTTGATCTGAGCGGGGACTGCAGAGTGATTATCCTCCATTAATTTGTCAAGCTGGGTGTTTACGCCTTCTTTGCTTTGTTACATATTAATAAAAATAAGGCTTAATTATATTTAAACATTTGTGGAACCGATACCTTATTTTAATATCTGTAGACAACACTTTGAAGAAAGAATTTAAAAATTTTCACAGAGCAACAACTTAAAACTGTAACAGAGTTGAGAGAGGGCTTCACAATATGGAGGAAATTTGAATACATTTACAAATCAGTGAAACAAAAGCTATACAACTGTGAGAAAAAGAGTTGCAATTTGAACCCAGAGAGGATGAAAAAAGCTTGGATCAGTCAAGGTAGCTGTTGGATACAGATGGCATTTTCAAAAGGATTTATTTGAAGGGAATGAAGTGTCCATAGAGGTGTGAACAGGGGAAGGAGAATAAAAAAAAAAAGGGTAGGTGAGGCACCCAAGGACTTGTAACAGCAGGAAGTCCCTTAAGTTCCCTAGGCATAAGGGAGCAAAGAGAGAATGAATGATTCAGTCAAGTCCAACTGAGAGCTGAAGCAGAGCAAGAGGTGTCACTCACAGGAGCCAGAACCCACATACAGAATCAGCTAGAATTGTAGCAAAGCAGGAGAAGTATAGAGATGGAGAAATAAATAGCCTGATCTCTTTTGCCTCCCATACTCTGATTTCTTCCAGTTGCTGCCATTGTCTAAATCCCGCTGAAAAGCAGAGGGCCTGAGTGGCTGAGTGACGTAGCTTAAAGAGGCTAGACTTCTGGAACTTACAGCAAGGCAGCAAAGGCGAGAAATCATGTACGGATGGAAAGGATCAAATGTAGAACAACTAGCAGGAGACTGAGAAGGAGAAAGTTTAGCTCAGAAAGAAATATGGTTTAGATCAGAAAAGACACTCCTCCTTAGGCAAGATGAACTGTAGAAATGCCTGCATGATAATTCACAGAGAATTTTGGTGGAAGGGAAAGATAGTTGAGGGAGCTCTTATCTGATGACCTTAATCTCAATAAAATCAATACAGGGGTTACCAGCTTGTAGGATAGAAAAGCAGGGCAGATCAGGATACCTGGGAAGATTAGAGGAAATTAGAAATTACTTTAGGGGGATATTTAGTAGGAAGTCAACGGGGTATGGGTGAGAGTACTGCTGAGTTGCACTGAAAGCAACTGGAATTTTTATATTATGAGTTTCTCTATTAAAACACTTAAGAATGTATTAAGCAAAATCACATACAAAGGTGAAAATAAGTTCTCTTGATTTAACTGCTTCTAAGACAAACAAGAGTTTTCAAGACAAAAACTGTGTCTTATTCATACCTATTCCCATACTTCTTTTCTCCCTCATCTGCTTGATAAACACTAAACATATGTGCAGGCATGTATGTGTGAATGCACACAAGAATGCACAAACATAATCTAAGACAATATGCTTATATGAATTGGCACTTGATATTTTCCTAATTAAGATAGGTATTTTTTTATCTTAATGTATTGTAATTAATGTAATACAAAATTACATATAAGGAATACAGGTTGTTTAGGTCCTGGGTTTTATTCCTAGTTTCACTATGTAATTTTGGTAAGTCAGGATAATATGTTCTTTAAGCTTGAATTCAGTAAGCATTAACTTTTCTAAAACCATTCCAGGTAAGACTATATGAAAGATGGTTTCTGCAGTTAATTATTTTATGGGAACAAATAAGTATATATGCAAAAGTATGTCAATGAGTTCAGAAATGTTTGAATGATATGTGCATATGTATTTTTTCTTTACTCAGTATTTCTGTTCATCTGTGTTCTGACTTTAATAATAAATGGCAGGATGGAGGCAGAACAAGATGGCCAAATAGAAGCCTCTACTGATCATGCTCCTCCTAGGAGCTCTAAATTGAACAACTATCCTCGCAAAAAGCACCTTAATAAGAACCAAAAATCAGGTGAGTGATCAAGGTACCTGGTTTTAACTTCATATCGCTGAAAGAGGCACTGAAGAGGGTACAACAGACAGTCTTGAATTGCTGATGCCACTTCTCCCCCATCCTCTGAGCACAGGTTACATGGCATGGAGAAAAAAATCCGTGTGCTTGGAGGAGAGAAAGCACAGTGATTATGGGACTTTGCATTGGAATTCAGTGCTGCCCAGTCACAACAAAACACAACACAGGACAGAACTTAGCCAGCATGCTTGGAGGGAGCATTTAGATCAGCCCCAGCCGAAGGGAAATGGTTCATCCCAGCTATTGGAACCTGAGTTCCAGCAAGCCCCATCACTGCAAGCTAAAGTGCTCGAAGGTTCTAAATAAACCTAAAAGGCAGTCTAGACCACAGGGACTGCAATTCCTGGGCAAGTTCTAGTACTCAGCTGGCCTTGGAGCCAGTGGACTTAAGGGTGCATGACCTAGTGAGATAGCAGCTGGAGTAGCTAAGGGAGTGTTTGCACAACCCCTCCCCAAACCCAGACAGCAGACCTCACAGCTCCAAGAGAGATGATTTTCCTCTGTCAGATGAAAGGCTAGGAAAGAGTAAAGAGGACTTTGTCTTGCAACTTGAATACCAGTTCAGCCACTCTAGGATAGGGCACCAGACAGAGTACAGAGGTTCCCATTCCAGGCCTTATCTCTCAGATGACATTTCAAGACACTGTCTGGGCCTAAAGGAAACTTGCTACATTGAAAAGAAGAACCTAGTCCTAGGAAGATTCATTACCTGCTGCCAAAAGACACCTTGAGCTGTGAATATTCAGTAGTAGTAGTCAGGCAGTACTTGCCTTGGGCCTTGGGTTTGACTCAGAGACCTGCTGGTTTCAGGTGTAACCCAGCACACTTCCAGGTGTGGTGGCTAAAGGGAGAGACTCTTTCTGCTTGAGACAACAAGAGAGAAGAATAAAGAGAACGTTGTCTTGAAGCTTTGATATCATCTCAGCCACAGTGGGATAGAGTACCAAGTGGGCTCTTGGGATCCCCAGTTTCAGGTCTTGACTCTTGGACAGCATTTTTGGACCTGCCCTGGGGAAGAGTGAGGCCCACCTCTCTGAAAGGAGAGTCCCAGGCCTGGAAACATTCACCATGAGCTGATGAAAGAACCCTTAGGCCTCGAATTAACATTGAAGATAGCCAGGCAGTACTCTCCATTGGCCTAGGGTGGTGGTAGTCATGAGAGAGACTCCTCTGTTTGTGGAAAGGCAAGGGAAGATTGGAAAGACTTTATCTTGTGGCTCAGGTACCAGCTCAGCCACAATCAGTAGATTCCTGATGTTTCCAACTCCAAGCCCTAGCTCCTGAATAACATCTCTGGTTCCACCCAGGGCCAAAAGGTATTCACCACCCTGAATGGAAGGACACAAGCCTGTCTGGGTTTGCCAATGATTGTAAAGCCCTAGGGCCATGAGCTAACATCGGCAGTAGCTAGGCAGTGATTACTATGAACCTTGGGTGAGACCTAGTGATATGCTGGCTTCAGTTCTGATCCAGTGCAAACCAGGAGTGGTGGTCACAGGGCTACTTATGTCACCCCTTCCCCAGTTCCAGGCAGCTCAACACAGAGAGATACACTCTGTTTGTTTGGGAGAAAATAAGGGAAGAGAAGGAGAGTCTTTCTCTGGCAAATGCAAATATGACTGTAGTGACTAAAAACTTAGATTACAGAAACATGCAGTTCCCTTTAAATACCTGGAAAACCTTCTCAAGCAGTGTAGGTACAAACAGGCCCAGACTGTGAAGGCTACAATAAATACCTACCTCTTCAATGCCCAGATACCAATGAACATCCACAAGCATCAAGGTCATCAAGGAAAACATGACCTCACCATATGAACTAAATAAGTCATGTAGGACCAATCCTGGAGAGACAGAAATATGTGCCCTTTCAGAGAGAGAATTCAAAATAACTGTTTTGAGGAAACTTAATGAAATTCAAGATAACATGCAGAACGAATTCAGAATCTATCAGATAAATTTAACATATAATGTGAAATAATTAAAAGAAATCAAGCAGAAATTCTGGAGTTGAAAAATGCAATTGACACACTGAAGAATGCATCAGAGTCTCTTAACAGCAGAATTAATCAAGCAGAAGAAAATATCAGTGATCTTGAAGACAGTTTACTTGAAAATACACAATCAGACGAGATAAAACAAAAAGAATAAAAAGAATGAGTCATGCCTACGGGGTCTAGAAAATACCCTTAAAGCAAATTGAGTTATTGGCCTAAAGAGGAGGCAGAGAGAGAGATAGGGATAAAAAGTTAATTTCATGGTATAATGATAGAGTACTTCCCAAACCTAGAGACAGACATTGTGATTGAAGTACAAGAAAGTTATAGAACACCAAGCAGATTTAGCCCAAAGAAGACAACCTCAAGGAATTTAGTAATCAAACTCTCAAAAGTCAAGGATAAAGAAAGGATCCTAAATGCAGCAAGAGGAAAGAAGCAAATAACATAAAATGGAACTTCAATATGGCTGACAGCAGACATTTTCAGTGGAAAGCCTTACAGTCTACGAGACAGGTGCATGACATGTTTAAAGTGCTGAAGGAAAAACAAAAAATAAAAAGTTAAAGAAACCCTTTTACCCTATAGTATAGTATAGTACAGTATAGAATAATATAGTATATCCAGCAAAAATATCCTTCAAAAATGAAGGAGAAATAGACTTTCACAGACAAATCAAAGCTGAATGATTTAATCAATGCCAGAGGTTTCTAGGAGAAAATGCTTAAAAAAATGCTTCAACCTGAATGAAAAGGACATTTATGAACAAAAATAAGTCCTCTGAAGATACAAAACTCAGTAGTAATGTAAGCACACAGAAAAACAGAAAATTATGACACCATAATTGTGGTGTGTAAGCTACTTATACTTTGAATTGAAAGACTAATGATGAATCAACAAAAATGATAACTACTACAACAACTTTTCATGACTATAGACAGCACAATAATATATAAATAGAACAACAAAAAGTTAAAAAATGGGGGATGAAGTTAAAGTGTAGAATTTTTCTTGGTTTTCTCTTTGCTTGTTTGTCAGTTTGTTCATACAATCAATGCTAAGTTGTCATCAGTTTAAAGTAATGGGTTATAAGGTATTATTTATAAGTCTCACAGTAAACTCAAATCAAAAGACATAAAACAGATCCACAGAAAATAAAAAGCAAGAAATTAAAACACCACCAGAGGAAATCATCCTCACTGAAAGGAAGACAGGAAGGAAGAAAAAAAGGAAGAGAAGACCACAAAACAATCAGAAAAGAAATAAACTGTCAGAAGTAAGTTCTTATCAATAATAACATTTAATGCAAATGGAATAAACACTCCAATCAAAAGATATAAAGTGGGTGAATGAATTAAAAAATCAAGACCCAATGTCTATTACCTGCAAGAAACACAATTCACCTATAAAGATGCACATAGATAAAAGATAAAGGCATGAAAAAAGATATTTCATGTAAATGGAAAAAATAAAAAGAGCAGGAGTAGCTATACTTATATCAGACAAAGCAGATTTATTTACAAAAACTACAAAAAGAGACAAAGACAGTCATTACATAATGGTACAGAGGTCAGTTCAGCAAGATAATGTAACAACTGTAAAAACATATTCATCCAACACCAGAAATCCAGATATATAAAGCAAGTAATATTAGAGCTACAAGGAGATAGACTCCAATATACTAATAGCTAGAAACTTAAGCTCTACACTTTCAGCACTGGACAGATTATTTACACAAAAAGTCAACAAAGAAACATCAGACTTAATTCACACTGTAGAACAAATGGATCTAATAAATATTTACAGAACATATTATCCATCAGCTGTAGGATACACATTTTTCTCCTCAGCACATGGATCATTCTGAAGAATAGACCATATGTTAGGCCATAAAAAGTCTTTAAAAAGTTAAAAAAAATTGAAATTGTATGAAGTATCTTCTCTGAGTATGATGGAATATAACTAGAAATGAATAACAAGAGGAATTCTGAAAACTGTATAAACACATGGAAATTAAACAATATGCTTCTGAATGACTAGTTAGCCAATGATGAAATCAAGAAGGAAATAAAAAAATTTCCTGAAACAAATGATAATGAAGGTGCAACATACCAAGACATCTGGGACACAGTGAAGCACTTTTAAGAAAAAAGTTTACAACTATAATCACCTACATCAATAAAATAGAAAACTTAATAAACAATCTTACAATACATCTAAAGAACTAGAAAAGCAAGAGAAAACCAAACCCAAAATGAATAAAAGAAAAGAAATAATAAAGATTACAGTAAAAAATAAATGACATTCAAATGAAGAACATAAATGAAAGATCAACAAAATGAAGTGATTTTTTTTGAAAATCTAAAGAAATTTGACAAACCTTTAGCTAGACTAAGAATAAAAGAAGACCCAAATAGATAAAATCAGAGAGGAAAAACAAGACATTACAACTCATACCACAGGAATGTGAAGGATCACTAGAGGGTACTATGAGCCAGTAAACTGGAAAAACATAGAAGAAATGAGTAAGTTCCTAGACACACACAACATAACAAGATTCAACCATGATAAAATCCAAAATCTAAGCAGACCAGTAACAAGCAGGATTGAAGCTGTAATAACACATCTCCCAGCAAAGAAAAACCCAGACCCCAATGCCTTCACTGCTAAATTTTACCAAACATTTAAAGAAGAAATAATATCAGTCCCACTCAAATTATTTTAAAAAATTGAGGAGGAGGAAATATTTCAACTCATTCTATGAGGCCAGTATTATTCTGATATTAAAACTAGACAAAGACACATCAAAAAAAGAAAACTACAGACTGATGAACATTGATGCAAATATCCTCAACAAAATACTAGCAAACTGAATTCAACATCACTAAAAAGATCATTCATCATGACCAAGTAGGATTTATCCCTGACATGCAAGGATAGTTCAACATACACAAACCAATCAGTCATATAAATATAATCATATAAATACAATGAAGGACAAAAGCCCACCATTGGTGGGAATGTAAATTAGTTCAACCATTGTGGAAGACAGTATGGCAATTCATCAAGGATCTAGAACCAGAAATACCATGTGACTCAGTAATCCCATTACTGGGTCAATACTCAAAGGAATATAAATCATTCTACTATAAAGACACATGCATATGTATGTTTATTGCAGCACTATTTACAATAGCAAAAACATGGAACCAATCCAAGTGTTCATCAATGATAGATTAGATAAAGAAAATGTGGTACACATACACCATGGACTATGCAGTCATAAAAAGGAGCAAGATCATATCTTTGCTGGGATATGGATGAAGCTGGAACCAATCATTCTCAGCAAACTAATACAGTAACAGAAAACCAAATACAGCATGTTCTCGCTCATAAGTGGGAGTCGAACATTGAGAACACATGGACACAGAGAGGGGAAGGACACACACCAGGGCCTGTTGGGAAGTGGGGGATGAGGGGAGATAACTCAGAGCATCAGTCAATAGGTGTAGCAAACTACCATGGTACACATATACCTATGTAACAAACCTGGATGTTCTGCACATGTATCCCAGAACTTAAAGTAAATTTAACTATATATATATATAATCATTTTAATTATCTATGAAAAGTATTTGATAAAACCCAATATCCCTTCATGATAAAAACTCTAAAAAAAACTTTATATAAAAAGAACGTATCTCAACATGTATTGTCATATATGACAGATCAAAAGCTAGTATCATACTGAATGGGAAAAAATCTGAAAGCCTTTCCTATAAGATCTGAAACACAACAAGGATGCCCACTTTTACCACTGTTACTGAACATAGTACTGAAAGTCCTAGCCAGAGACATCAGATAAGAAAAAGAAATATAAATTACATCCAAATTTATTGGGGGAACCTGCCTCCAGTATTTCAACATAGGTTCTTTCTATTTTCTGTAGGTGTCAGCCAGTTGATAAATAAAGACAGACAGTACAAAGAGAGGAATTTTACAGCTGGGTCACAAGAGGTGACATCACATATCGATAGGACCATGATGCCTTCCTGAGACTCAAACCAGCAAGTTTTTATTAAGGGTTTTAAAAAGGGGAGGGGGTGTAAGAACAGGGAGTAGGTACAAAGATCATATGGCTTCAAAGGACAAAAGCAGAACTACTAATAAGGGTCTAATGAAGATCACATGCTTCTGAAGGAACAGAACAAAGGGCAAGCAGAACTACTGATAAAGGTCCAACAAAGATCACAAGGCAAAGGGCAAAAACAGAACTACTGATAAGGGTTGATGTTCAGTGGTGCACATATTGTCTTGATAAACATCTTAAACAACAGAAAACAGGGTTTGAGAGCAGAGAACTAGTCTGACCACAAATTTACCAGGGCAGAGTTTTTCCCCACCGTAGTAAGCCTGAGGATACTGCAGGAGACCAGGGCATATCTCAGTCCTTATCTCAACCACATAAGACAAACATTCCCAGAGCAACCATTTATAGACCACCCCCCAGGAATGCATTCCTTTCACTAGGTATTAATATTAATATTCCTTGCTAGGAAAAGAATTTAGCAACATCTCTCCTACATGCATGTCCATTTATAGGCTCTCTGCAAGAAGAAAAATATGGCTCTTTTTGCCTGACCCCACAGGCAGTCAGACCTTATGGTTGTCTCCCCTTGTTCCCTAAAAATCACTGTTATTCTGCTCTCTTTCAAGGTGCACTGATTTCATATTGTTCAAACACACATATTTTACAATCAATTTGTACAGTTAACAAAATTATCACAGTGGTCCTGAGGTGACATATATTCTCAGTTTATGGAGATAACAGGATTAAGATATTAAAGTAAAGACAGGCATAAGAAATTATAAAAGTATTATTTGGGAACTGATAAATGTCCATATTAAAATGAAATCTTCACAATTTATGTTCCTCTCCCACAGCTCCAGCCGGTTCCTCCGTTCAAGGTCCCTACTTCCCACAACACAAATTGAAAAGGGAGAAGTCAAATTACTCTTGTTTGAGATGATATGATCTTATATTAGGAAAAACTTGAAGAAACCACAAGAAAACTATTAGAACTGATAAATTCAGTAAAGTTGCAGGATACAAAATCAACATACAAAAATCAGTAGCATTTCTATATGCCAAAAGCAAACAATCCGAAAAAGAAATCAAGAATACAATTCCACTTACAATAGCTACAAATAAAATTAAATAGGAATCAACCAAAGAAGTAAAATAGCTCTACATTGAAAATTATAAAACACTGATGACAGAAGTAAGTGAAAAGGACACCAACAAATGGAAAGATATTTTAGGTTCATGGATTGAAGGAATCAACATTGTTAAAATGTCCGTACTACATAATGCAATCTACAGATTCAATGCAATCGCTATGAAAGTACAAATGACATTCTTCACAGAAATAGAAAAAAAAATTCTAAAATTTGTATGGAACCACAAATGACCCAGAATAGCCAAACTATCCTGGACAAAAGGAAAAGAACTGGAGGAATCACATTACCTGACTTCAAATTTTTCTTCAAAGCTATAGTAACCAAAACAGAATGGTACTGGCATAAAAATAGGAAAATAGACCAATGAAACAGAATAAGGAACCAGAACTAAATCCACACATCTACAGTGAACTCATTGTGATATGTTGCCAAGTGCATACATTGGGAAAATAACAGTCTCTTCAATAAATGGTGCTGGGAAAACTGGATGTCCATATGCAGAAGGATGAAAGTTGACCCCTATCCCTTGCCAGATACAAAAATAAAATCAAAATGAATTAATGGCTTAAAACTAACTTAGCAAACTGTAAAACTATTAATACTACAAGAAAACATTGAGGAAACTCTTCAGGACATTGGACTATGCAAAGATTTCTTGCCTAATACTCTACAAGCATAGGCAACAAAAGCAAAAATGAAAAAACAGGGTCACTTAAAATTAAAAGCTTCTTTCCCTCCCTGCAAGTTAAAAAGGTTCTGCACAGCAAAGGAGACAATCAACAAAGTGAAGAGACAATTCACAGAATGGGAGAAACTATTTGCAAACTATCTGACAAGGGATTAATAAGCGTAATATATAACGGACTGAAACAAGTCTATAGGAAAAAAATCTAACATTACAATTAAAAATGAGTAAAAAATATGAACAGACATTTCTCACAGAAGACATACAAATAGCAAATAGATATATGAACAAGTGCTCAACATCACTGATTATCAGAGAAATGCAAATCAAAACTATCATGAGGTCGGGTGTGGTAGATCATGCCTGTAATCCCAACAATTTGGGAGGGTGAGGCAGGTGGATTACTTGAGGCAAGGAGTTTGAGACTAGCCTGGCCAACATGGTGAAACCCCATCCCTACTAAAAATATAAAATATTAGCTAGACTATGTGGTGTGTGTGTGTAATTTCAGCTACTTGGGAGGTAAGGCAAGAGAATTTCTTGAACCCAGGAGGCAGAGGTTGCAGTGAGCCGAGATTGCACCACTGCACTCCAGCCTGGGTGACAAAGTGAGACCCTGTCTCAGAAAACAAACAAACAAACAAAACTACAATGATATATCATCTTACTCCACTTAAAATGACTTTATTCAAAAGACAGGCAAAAACAAATGCAGACAAGAATGTGAAGAAAAGAGAACCCTCATATACTCTTGGTGGGATTGTAAATTAGTACAACCACTATGGAGAACAGTTTGAAGGTTCTTCAAAAAACTAAAAATATAGCTACCATAAGATCCAGCAATCCCACTGCTAGGTATATCCCCCAAATAAAGGAAATCAGTATATTTAAGACATATCTGCACTCCCATGTTTGTTGCAGCACTATTCACAAAAGCCAACATTTGAAATCAACCTAAGTGTCTATCAACAGATAACGGATGAAGCAAATATGATATATATATACAATGGTGTACTATTTAGCCATGTAAACAAATGAAATCCTGTCATTTGCAACAACATGTATGGAACTGAAGGTCATCATGTAAAGTGAAATAAACCAAGCACAGAATAATAAACTTTGTGAATTCTCATTTGAGTAGGATCTAAAAATGAAAACAATTGAACTCATGAAGATGGAGCTTAGAACGGTGGCTACCAGCAGCTGGGAAATGTAGTGGTGGTAGTGGGGCAGTGGGATGGTTAATGAATAGAAAACTATGGTCAGACAGAATGAATAAGATCTAGTATTTGATAGCAGAAGAGGGCTATTGCAGTCAACAACAATTTTTGTACATTTAAAAATAACTAAAAATGTATAATTGGGTTGTTTGTGAAACAAAGAATAAATACTTGAAGTGATGGATATCCCATTTACTCTATTGTGATTGTTATGCATTTTATACCTGTATCAAAATATTTCATATACCCCATAAATATATGCATCTACTATGTACCCACAAAAAATAAAAATACAAAACAAAACAGAAATGGCAATATTAAGGTAAGAAAATATTTATCCACTTATAACAAGGTATTAACAAAAATTTTAACCTGTTACTGGGAAATATTTAGGTTTTCTTTTCTTATTTTTCTCCTTCCTTTCTTCCCTCCCTCCCTCCCTCCCTCCATCTCTCTCTCTCTTTCTCTCTCTCTCTCTCTTTCTCTCTCTTTCTTTCTCTCTTCCTCCCTCCCTCCCTCCCTCCCTCCCTCCCTCCCTCCCTCCCTCCCTTCCTTCCTTCCTTCCTTCCTTCCTTCCTTCCTTCCTTCCTTCCTTCCTTCCTTCCTTCCTTCCTTCCTTCCTTCCTTTCTCTCTCTCTCTCTCTCTCTCTCTCTCTCTCTCTCTCTTTCATCTTGCTCTGTCACCCAGCCTGGAGTGAGAGTGATGCAATTATAGTTCACTGTAAGTTCGCTATAGTCTTGAACTCCATGGCTCAAGTACTCCCCCTTCCTTAACCTCCTGAATAGCTGGTGCTACAGATGTATGCCACCACATCTGGCTACTATTTTTAAATTTTGTGTAGAGAAGGAGGTCCTGCCTTCTTGTCCAGGATGGTCTCAAACTCCTGGCCTCCAGTGATCTTCCCACCTCAGCCTCTCAAAATGCTGGGATTATAGGCATTTCATATTTTCATTCAAAGTCAAATAATTTAGAACAATATATGAGGGACCTAGCTTCTAAATTAAATAAACAAACTATCCATCAGTGTATTCCTGAGCTTTGCTTAGCCTAATTTTCAGCAAGAAACAATGAAAACAAATCAAATTAAGTCAACAGATTTTACTCAGCGCTGAAGATAAGCAAGTATTTTCTCAAGGCTCAGATTCACCAGCACCAGGAATATGGCCACAGTTGAAATGAACACTGGTCATATATTATTATCTAACTGTACCTAATGAATACCTTTCAAGACAGAGTCAGAACGTCAGAACCTTGTGCAGTCATGAGCACTGCATACTCAGTGAAAATTGGGATATGGCTTTTAGGTGAGAGACACAATCAGAGACTATATTCTTCATATTCATTTAGAGAGGGGATTCCCTATGTAGAGTTCAGTTGTTTTTTATGCAACCATTTACTGAGGGACAGCATGTGCAAGGCAAGCTGTCAGGCCCCAAGAGCAATGCCAGCACGTGGGGCTGGTGGGAGATGTAGAAACACCTCTACTCTGTTACCTACGTTTATTAAGAAATGACTCATTGCCTTGGTGATGACATGGGCAGACTACACAGTACTTTTAAAATCATCCAATTATTACTACTTGACAATCGGAGAGTAGTAATACATTATTAGACATTTCTATTAATAAAAGCCCCAGTGTAGTGAAAACAGCATTGGATGTCCTTGAGATGTTATCTGAGAGCTTCTTCCATTAAGAAGCGATATAAAGCAATAGTATTCTAAATGAGTCAACTCTAAGAAGAAGGCTTAGTATGCAATATATTAAAACAGGTGGGGTTACAAGGGTGTAGGAATTAGGAAGAAGGACAAAAAGCATACAATGATCATAAGACTGTTTTACAAAAGTTTTTGAAATGTGGGACAATCATTTGAGAATCGGGAAAAATATTTCTTATTCAATCTGCCACCAATTAGTGTAAAATGTGATATTTTGGCATGAGTGTTTTCTCATCGAAGTGTAAAAGTTTTGGAATTTCTTTCCAAGTAATGTGTTTGGAACAAACCTCTCTGAGCAGCATCTTTATTTGCAAATCTGATTGAAGAGTGGGTAGGTAGAGGTTGGGGATAGGTAGGGAGGTGTCTGTTACTTGACAATATTTTTTACAATAAAGTGTTTAGGCAGCATCAAAATGTCATACACCTTCTTTTACTGATTTTAGGCAAGTTATTTGACCATTTTGAGTGTTGGTTTACTCATTTAAAAATTGAAGTACTTGAGATATATTATCTCTAATTTTCTTTAGCTCTAACAGCCTGCAAAACAATAATTGTTTTAAGGTGAACAAAACACAGCTGGATCCTGTGTGTTCTCCCTAAAGTCCACTTTTTATACGGCCCAGATGAACAAAATGTCTTTTCTGCCGCAGCATATTTATTAGCAATAATGATAATAATAATATTATCAACAGCCACCCAAAATCTACCAGACTAGACCTTGAACTCTACAATGCTGCTTTCACTAATTAGATGATATATACATGGAATCTGCAACTATAACCTCATTGCGATTTACCCAAGCTAGAGTCTTTTATCAATATATCTTTGAGTGTTTCCTAATCTTCACATATGCCACATATTGTAAAAAATTCTGGCAAGCTCAAAATTGTGTCCATTGGTCAATGTTGAGAGCTCAGAACTTTTACAGTGTTTGTTTTTATTTATCTTATTATTTTCATAATGGTTATATATAGACAAAACATAAATTTACCATTTTAACGACTCTAAAATATACCATTCAGTGGCATTCACTACATTTAGAATGTTGTACAACTATCACTATGATCTGGTTCTATAACTTCTTCATCATCAAAAATGAAAACTGCATCCATTATCCATAACTTCCCATTCCCTCTTCTCCCATTCTCTCTTCCCCCTCCTCTCCTCCTTCAATTCCTATGAACTACTAATCTACTTTCTGTCTCCATGGATTTATATATTATGGATAGTTCCTATAAATAAGATTATACAATATGTAGCCTTCTGTGTCTGACTTCCTCCACTTAGCATATTTTCAAAACTCATCCATGCTATAGCAGGTGTCAATACTTCATTCTTTTTATTCCTGAATGATTTTCCATTGTATGTATATATCACATATTATTTATCTATTCCTCAGGTGGTGGACATTTGGGTTGTTTCTGTTTTTGACTATTATGAAAAATGCTGCTATGAACACTCATGTACAAGTTATTGTTTGAATATCTGTTTTCAGTTATTCTGGGTAAATACCTAGGAGTGTAATTTTTGAGTCATATGGTAAATCTATCTTTAACTTATTGAGATATCAACAAATGGTTATCAACAGTGGTCATACTATTTTACATTCAGCACATGAAATTTGTTTTATTATTATTATTATTATTATTATTATTATTATTATTTCAAACAGAGTCTCGCTCCGTCACCCAGGCTGGAGTGCAGTGGCATGATCTCAGCTTACTGCAACTTTTGCCTCCCAGGTTTAAGTAATTTTCCTGCCTCAGCCTCCAGAGTAGCTGGGATTACAGGCACGCACCACCACGTCTTGCTAATTTTTTATATTTTTGGTAGAGGTGGAGTTTCACCATGCTGGCCAGGCTGGTCTCAAACTCCTGACCTCAAGTAATCCACCTGCCTCGGCCTCCCAAAGTGCTGGCATTACAGGTGTGAGCCACCACACCTGGCCAGCATATGAATTTTAAAATGAGGTTTTTAAGACACTCCTGTGGTAGGTAGAAATTATTACACTAATAAGATGGCTGAGGGTTTGAGAAATTAGGGAACTTACTCAAAGTTACCACCTATAATTTGTTGATTACCTCATTTAATGTTCATCAACCATAAGACTATCAGCCATAAGGCTGAGTCCATAAAAACACAGACAGAAAAAAACATTCCTGACATATGTGTTTTTTTCTTCCTTGTGATATGAAGAAGGCCTACAGCTTTGACACTGATTTCATTGTTCTCTTAAACTGAATTTGTTCTCTTAAACATTCTGAATTAAATTTCCTATTTTCTCTTAGTATGAGTTACTTCTTATTAAGCAATTTTCTCAGTGTCATGTTGCCTACATTGTAATGCATGTATGCATCTATTCATTCATTCATTTGCAACCCTTATTTAACAATCTTGCAGTATGATAGCTGAATAATCACTGTTAAACTTTCATACATTTCCACATCCTTTGCTCTAAAAAATGTACCTGATTTGTAAAATAAGAGTAGTTGTGGTCTGTTTTTTTCTTTATTGGAAAAGAGAACTTAATGATTTTAGAAAAAAGAAAATATTGAGAGGAAAATGCAGACATCAAGATGAATGTTGTCATTCTGGTCCCCCAAGGCATCAAAGTCACACTGTTGTATTACAGATAAAAGTGTCTGCGGGCCACAGTGCAGTACTCTGTAGGAGTTTTCCCTCATAGAATTCTAAAAGTTTCTGAGGATTACTTGTGAACACTTCTTTTGTGAACCTCTTCCCCAACCCCATGTCTCGCTTAACATATTAACTTCAAACATCCTTGGACTCATTAAAGAATTGTCTTAGTTCAATTGCAGGTGTCACAGAGCTCAAGAAAACACATCCAATCTTGTTGAGAAGAATTAAAAAACGGACTTACTCCTTGTATATATATAAAGCTAGTGTGGTATAGGAAGTTTGAGGAATATGATCACACTTACACAATGATTTCTAGGGCAGGGAGTGTTCCTATGTGGAATGATATGTAGAAAGTTTCTTAAAGCCAGATATTAAAGAAGGATGGTTTTAGTGAAGTGTGATGTGGGACGTTGTACTACCATTATTTCCAAAAACACATATTTAGTATTTGAACAAGTAACAGATTTTTTCAGTCGATTGTTTATCCGGCAACCTATTGTGGTAGGCACTCAAAAAATAGCCAGGTCTGTGATAGGCCTTCTAGGTACGTTATCTCATTTTATATGTACATACACAAGAGGCATCATCATGAAAATATGCATATGAATATAAACATATGCATGCATGCATTTATTTCATGGTGATATCCTATGTAAAAGAAATAGTGTTAATAAAATGTCAACACATTTATAACTTAAATGTTTTATTATTTTATGCACAAATAGATTAAAAGGAAGTCTTTCCCTAGCTACGCAAATTTTAATTAGGTTCTAAATTTTCATAAGCAATGATTTAAAACTGTTTTAGGTGAAAGCAATAGCTCCTTCAATAGTTTTAAGACAAATTTTTGAAAAAGTGGAGGGGTGTTATATGAAGATGGAATAGCTGTAATGTTTGATGCCGTATCATGCTGATAACACTTCTTTGAAAATATCACCTGGCATTGTGAGATGCTTGATGTAACAGCAAAAATAAAAAAATAAATAAATAACCAAAGGCAAAGATTAAAGCATAGTTGCTGGACCTCACTAAAAAACAGATATAGTAGTAGTTTGGCTTTCTGCGTAGGTGGCATTCTCATTGGCTTTCTACGTAGGTGGCATCTCATTCTCATGGGATCTTTTTCTACCACACCTAAATAACCAAGCACATTGTTAACCAATTTTAGAGGAAAATTAGTCCCATCCCATAAATGGATTACTCTGTTCACTGAAATCTGTGTTTAAATACTGTCATGCATTTTCTCTTTTACTCTGCTTGATTCATTGAACATTTTATGGGCTTGTTTACCACAGAGGATGAAAGGTTTATTTGCGAAGTTGGTTTTAGAAAAATGCAGGTGAGAACCAATAATGAAATTATTTAATTACATTTGGCTGTAATCCTTACTCTACCAGGATCACATAATCAGGGGAATAGTACCAAAAAATGAAATCTCTGCAGACATCACACATACCAATTGAGTTTACAGACTTCAGAAATCCTAACAGGTGGTGGTAAAACATCTTTGAATGACACAGTAGTAAGTTATAACATGGGAGAGAATGCAGGCATCATTTCATATTGTTAAAGTGCTAGAATTTTCAACGGCCGGGCAATAATATTTGAGTTTCTTCAATATGGATGTTCTGAATGTGCCTTTGTTTTTAATTTAACTATATAAATTGTCATTTGCTTTAAAAAATAATTACACTCAATGGAACAGAAAAGATATAGAAAATGTTTTGAACACTTCCAGTGCCATCTATTGGCTGTTAAATTTGTTGTTTCATTGCTGAGCCAAGACATACCAGTTACTATTAGGTAAAGAAGAGGACATTTCACGCATTCCAGATAAAAACACATCCAATTCTATGCTTGAAGAGTTAAAAATATCATAATGTACCTCAGGATTCTTATATGTGATATTTCAAGTTAGTTAATATGTATGCCTGATATATAATAAAAAGGAATAGGCAGAGATAAAACCTAAACTTTATATATAATAAATAATTTTCTAAAAGCTTTGTAGCTTTTACAAATGCAATGTTAATCTTATTTTGTCTGTAAGCATAAGGGAAGCTACTTCATGTCACAAAAATGGTTCAATTAATAGCATTTTCTCCTCCTACAAGGATCAGAAATAAGCAGGGAAAAGATTATAAAGTGCATATTTAAAAATTTTTCTAAATCTCCCTTTTTACATGTACATAATAATTGTTGAATTAGATAATTCAAACATTCGAATTAAAAGACATGTAATTAATTAATTTCAGGTAAAATTATTTTCTTACTCAATTTTGCAAGCACAACTAATTGAATAAATAAGTCTAGGAAAAAAGAAGCGACCCTTATTGAGACACATTTGGCAGTCATAATTTACCAAAATATAATATAATTTTCTCATGGTATAATTAGTTGTTAAAATTTATTTTTTTCATTGTCAGTCCACCTGACTTTTGGTTTATAAATCTGTAGATGATTTTGAACATTACACGTTTATATAACACTTCACCGGAAAGTACACAGTTTTCACTTACATTTCTGCAATTAATTAATTGTACAATAGTTATTACAGGCTTATAAATAATAAATGTTTATGAAGTTTTACTGTGAGGTGAAATACACATTTGAAACCATATATAAAAGATAAATTTGCTATTTAATTTTCCAAAATATAAGCGGTTAGTTTTCTCAGTTTATTTTATTTTTTATATCTCTATGTTGATATTTCAGTTTAACCAAAAAAATCCTCACAGCATCCCAAGGATTTCAGCGGTGATATAACTTCTGTAGATGTAAATCTGTTCAGAAATGGAGCCCTATTTCACTGTTTTTTCTATTTCAAACAGATTTCTTTCTCATAGGGAAGACAGATAAAACAGTATTTTCCATTGTCAATGCTGCTAATTTCCTCAGGAGGGTTACCTAGGTAATGAAACAAACAAACAAAAAATGATTGGAAAAAAATGTATTTGATTCTTGTCTATAATTTAGAAATGCTGTGTCTGCTTCTCATTCTGTGCTTTCCTCCAAGAATATCTTTCATGTGAATAGAGGTATATTAAATATTCAGAAAACATGTGAATAAAACTGTACTACTTTGTGCTCAAAAATAAATAAAATACTTAAATCCCGAAACACACAATATTTCCTAAGATGGGAAAGAGAAGCTGCCTTTCCTGTCTGAAAACAGTGCTTTCTTTTTCTGCAATGACTTCATTAGTCATGGCTTACATTGTCCCTCAGATGGTCATCCTTCAGAGAATTGGTTTACATAACATCCTTGAAGATGAACCTCAGAATTTCTAATGATTCAGCAGCTCCCAGGGACTTGCTTGCATTTGGACCATTAATAATTAATACTGTTCAGTATATAATAGGAGTTCCCATCAATGGATTGCTATTTAAGTATAAGATGCTATTTGGATCCTGCCAAGAAACTACATATGTTAGGATCAATTTAGATAAGAGAGCTGAGAGAGATTAAAGGGGAGAATTTAGTTGAATTAATTTTTTGCACAAATTAGAAAGAACATACATGTGCAAATGTATGTGTTATATCATTTTCATCGTTAACAACATAAATCTACTCAGTATTTTACAGCAATAGCTCTACATTTTCTAGCTAAGTAGAAATACTTTTGAAGACCCAGCTCAGTATTTCCCACAGGGAATCATGTAACTGCAGTTGCACAAACTTTTCTTCCCTGCATTAACCTAAAATGATTAAGAATCTGAGCTCTGGCCTCAGATGCTTGGGTTTGAATCAACATTCTAACACTAATCTCCTGTATCAAAGCAGGTAGGTTATATAAATCCTGTAAGTCTCAGTTTCCTTATGTGTAAAACAAAAATACCTCTGAACACTGGAAAAATCACACATGATGGTACCATCAAAGTGTGTGTTATAGGTACTGGTCAACAAAATACATATTTAACAAATTTTAGTAATCACTATCAAGTAAGATTCAAGCTTGTTATTGGACTAGTAAAAAAGGGAACTGTGATTTAAGGAGAAAAAACAGTGGGACACAAGTAAACTGTTGGATTTTAGCCTACCCATAGCTTCCCATTCAGCTTTGTGCCTCTCATCTGAGAAAGACAGATTCATCTGTGTTGTGGCACCTCATTGGAGCTTGATGAGTCACAGAATAATGGCCATACCTGGCCTCAGACCTCTAACCAGCACTACATGCAATCAGCGTAAAGATATTTAATGAATATGCAAGAGTTTTTTGTCATGGGAACCTGTGAAATTGGTACTTTTCCTCTAAGGGACATCCCAGAAGCATCACTGTGCCTCCTTTACCCACAACACTGAAGGACACTCCTTCAAAACACTGAGGGAATCTCTCTGGAAGACCCTTCTCCTGCCAGCACTCACACCCGAAGGTCAACTCTGTGATGGCCATTGTATTCTAGTTGACTTAAAACAGAGATCAAGAATAATTTAGTTTTATTTTCAAAAACCTCCAATAGCAAAAATAGAAGGCCAAGAACTGAGATAAAAAGAGAGAAGAATGGGTGGATGGGAATTCGGAGAGAAGAATTCAAGAACTCATAGTCTGAAAGTGAGAGTGAGAGAGAAAAATAAAACGGCCGTAGTGGTACCATAGTCAGGGAGTAAGAGGAAAGAAAAGAAGAGAAGAAGCTGGCAAGGAGAGGGAAGGAACAGCAGGTGGGGAGAAGGCACTGAGAAGCTTGTTATGAAAACCATAGGAAGCCCTACAGACACAGCACACTTATTTATCCTAACAACACTCTTTTTTCAACTGCTATTCTTGTTTTTGTACCAGATGTAGTTTTAGTATGTTCTTTAACTGATGCATTCTTTATGTGAAAAACTTTACGAGATAGGTAGATACTATTTTCATTACCATCTTTATACATGGGAAAGCTCAGGCACAGAAATAAACAACTGGAGGCTGGGTGCGGTGGCTCATGCCTGTAATCCCAATACTTTGAGAGGCTGGGATGGACAGATCACCTGAGGTCAGGAGTTTGACCAGCCTGGCCAAAATGGTAAAACCCCATCTCTACTAAAAATACAAAATGAAATAAAACAAAACAAACAAACAAGCAAAAAACAATTTAGCTGGGAGTAGAGGTGCATGCCTGTAGTCTCAGCTACTCAGGAGGCTGAGGCAGGAGAATCACTGAACCTAGGAGGCAGAGGTTGCAGTGAGCTGAGATCATGCCATTGTACTCTAGCCGGAAAGAGAAGAGTGAAACTCCATCTCAAAAAAATAATAAAATAAAACAAAATATTTTAAAAATAAGCAACTGGAAAAAACACACTGCTCTTTCCTTTTCTTCTTAAAAGCAATTGACTAATCTCGCCCATCACCCTATCCTCTTGAAGGAACCTCAACTTCTGTTTAAGTCCCTCTTTGATTATTAAGTTAGAATATCTAATGCACCACGGAAAACCAGATTTTCCAGTTGTGGTATCCCATAGTGTGATCAATTAAAAGGTTTCATCTTGCTATGGTTTCAATGTGGCCCCTCCAAAATTCAGGTGTTGCCAATGTGTCGGTGTTGAGATATCGGGTGTTTGGGACGTGATTAGGTCCAGAGGGCACCTCCCTTGTGCATGGGATTGGGCATCCTTATTAGAAGTCTTGAATGAGAAATTTTGTCCAGTTTTAGCTTGCCCTTTCACCTTCTCCCATATGAGGACACAGCAAGAAGACCCTTAGCAGATATTAGGTGCAGGCACCTTGATCTTGGACTTCTCAGACCCCTGAATTCTGAAAAATAAATTCCTGTTGTTTATAAATTGCCCAGTGTGACATTTTGTTACAGGAGCACAAAATGGGTAAGACGCATTTATTAAAAAGCAACCACAGGATATTTAAAATGTTTTTGCAAGTACTGAAATTAACTTCATTCTTTCTATTTCAATTAAGGGGAATGAAATATAGTGTGTATGTGATGCAAATGTTTATAAAACATTGTATTCCAAAGAGATTTTTAAAAATTAACCCTTAGCTTGTTTTAGGAGAAGCTCATCTTTTCTTTATCTTTCTAGCGGTTACTATATGTGGCTACATTAGGAGTCATACTTATCAGTAATTACTGATAAACTAAAAATTTTTTAAAAAGGCAAAATCAAATTTAAAAAATTTGGGAACTGAAATGTTAAAATAATATTTTCCATACTTTCTCATTAATAGTATTTCAAAAGTTTTCAGAATTTGCAATGAATTTTACAATTATTTTCTAGTTAATTTTCACAAAACTGCCATAAAGAAAGCAGGTGTTACAGATTGTGTGATTAAAATTATGTAACAGTTGAATATTTTAAACTACATATTATGCTCAATTGTTTTAAATTGATTATTATTAAAAGATAAGGAAATCAAAGTTCATGTGCTAAGCTTTCAACTAAGAGATTATATTGTCAATTTGATACTATATTCTTTTGATTAGTAAGTAGATTTTAGAAAAAACAAACACAATATGAAAATTGCATAAACTGGAACCTACAATTGTAGAACAGTAAAAATTTCCTTGATTTTAGCTTTAGCTCTGTGATGATGAAGCAAGCATACAAAATATTCCTGAAGGTGCACATCATATATATTTGACCTGGTAAAATTAAGCCTAATTAATAATAGAACAAAAAAAAAAAAGGAAAAAGGAAAAAGAAGATAAAAGAGAGAAAAAAAGACAATAAAGAAAAAGTAGAAGAAGTAGAGCAAGATGAAAAATGAGTTGACAGAGTTGAAAAAAGGGGAGAAAAAAGAATTATTTTAGGCTATAAAGTACTTTACAAATATGTTGCCTCATAAAAATTCTAAGAGATAGATATTATTATTTTTGCTTTACAGGTAAAGAAACTAATACCCAATTTTAAATCACTTAACTAAGGTCATATGAATGTAATTTGAACAATACGAATCATCATTTTCAATATCTCTTGAGATTTGTGTGTGTGTGTGTGTGTGTGTAATAACTTCAGTGTCAATGAATAATGATTTTACCATATGATCTCCAAACTGAAATAAAAATATTCCTGTTTTCAACAGCTCATGCTTTATAACCATTTGGTAACATTTAGAGAGTTTAACTAGAAGCTTTTTCTCTTGGGCTGTATTCAAATGATTTATGATAATGTCCTTAGCAAAAAGACGCATCATTATTGTGATTAATCTCATCTGGTGACAGCACCATTGCACAACTAAATCATTATGCTAGAAAGAAACAAAATCACTAACTCCATTTAGCAGATTTGGTGATGATGCTTGTTCAAGTATTGCAAAATTCTTATTAAATTACCTCCATATGGCATTAAATACTGTTCATTGCCTGCTGAAGACCTAGGTCTAAAAAATGAGGGATTTTCCTATCATATTGCATACACGTATTTAGACTTGTCTGCTGTTGAAATTAAACTGCATTTGAGGGTAAAATGACTCTCATCAGTGCTTTCTTGAAACTATTACTTCTCTGCAATTTTTAGAAGAGCAATTATTTTCCTATTTGGAAAACATATTTTTTAGTAAACATAGTTTTATATTATTGTCCATAACTCCTCACCCTGGTACATAAATGGGATGGTGTTGCTAAGTTTGAGTATTCTATTTTCATTCTCAATCTATTAAATACCAGTAAACTTGGTTTTATAAGATACTTGTATTTCCTATGATTTAAAAATCCAATTGGAGTTTGATGAAGCATCTAATTATTCTGTTTCAAGAGGTCCAAAGAGCTCTCTTGTTTCACATAAAAATGTAACTTGATTGTTTCTATCTTTATCTGTTTTCTGCCCCATTTCTTCCTTTCTACAGCACAATTGGCACATCTCTGTTATTCATGTAATGTGATTTACAGCAGTTTGCATATTCACCTTTCTCTTTGGAACATAAGCTCACTGAGAGCAGGGGACTTACTTATCTTTCACATCTCAGAAGCTGTTTGTCAACAACTGTCAAATGAATAACAATATGAACAGTGGTTAATGGCTAAAACATGAATGCATCTGGGCGTGGTGGCTCACGCCTATAATCTCAGCACTTTGGGAGGCTGAAGGAGGTGGATCACCTGAGGTCAGGAGTTCGAGACCAGAATGCCCAACATGGTGAAACTCCATTTCTACCAAAAATATGAAAAATTAGTTGGGCGTGATGGTGGGCACCTCTAATCCCAGCTACTCAAGAGGCTACGGCAGGAAAATCTCTTTTTTTTTTTTTTTAGGAAAATCTCTTGAACCCAGGAGGCGGAGGTTGCAGTGAGCTGAGATCCAGCCATTGCAACAAGATCAAAACTCAGTCTCAAAATAAATAAATAAATAAATAAAACATGAATGCTTGCTTTGCTAAGCACTTTACTTATATTAGCTCAATTAATATTTGCAACAACCCATGAAGTTGCTTCTATCATTATTGTCACTTTGCAATGAGGAAACTGAAATTGAAAAGGGTTAAGTCACAAAGTCTGCTGCACAATTAGTAAATGGTGAAGCCAGTGTTTAATCCCAAGCAGCCTTACTCTAGGGTGAATGCCCTCAAACACTGTCCCACAGCCCTGTCTTCCCTGAAAGAGCTTTGGTATCAAGGAGTGAATAGCTTTTAATGATCAGGATTTTCTCTATGATTTTCATCGATTACATCTGACATAAAATTACATTGCCATTTGAAATGTTTTATTTATCATGGCTTCTGTGTTTGCTTTTTATTAAAGAAGAACCCTTGTTATCCATACCCAGAGATGGACCTTTCTCTTAAGTGAAATAAGCCAGGCACAGAAAGACAAATACCACATGATCTTACATACCACATGTGGAATCTAAAAATAGCTGAACTCATAGAAGCAGAGATTAAAATAGTGGTTACCAGGAGCTGTGGGAGACATGGGGAGGTGATATTGGAGAGATGTTGGTCAAATGATAAAAAACATCAGTTAGACAGAAGGAATATGTTGAATAGATCTATTGTATATCATGGTGACTATAGTTAATAACAATGCATTGTGTACTTAAAAATTTCTACAATAGTAGATTTTAAAGTGTTCTCACCACTAATAAATGATAAGTGGGTGAGGTAATGCATAGGCTAATAGGCTAACTGGACTTAGCCATTTCACAAGGTATGCATATGTCATAACATGTTGTACACCACAAATATATACAATTTTAAAAATAATGAAAAAAGAATCAACTTTTAAAACATTTTCCTAGACTTTACATTTTGTGTACATAGGAACTGAGCCTTTCTAGAATATAAGTGCTCAGAAAATTTGTGTTTTGATACTATTTCTATTAATATTGGACTTTTTCTCTCAAAACAAGGCAAAGTGACTGTTTTGGAAGACACATTGGGATCATAAATGATTTGCAACAAAAAAAGAATCAAGCTGGACTAGTGCATAATCACCAAAAGAGATTAATCAAGGGTTCTTTGTTTCCTACCCTTTCCATCTTAACCAAATTTTAGATGGTCGTGTAATTACATTGCATAAGAAATACCTGAGCTGGATCATAATCAGAGGCTGTAGTATTAGAAGTAGAAAATATAATCATTATCTGCCTTGTAGAGGTTAAATTTGGTCTTATAAGAAGGTGAAAGATTACCATGCAAAATCTTCTTTAGCCCTAGGTTTTGATAATTATCTTATTAATTAACCCAGCTCTTTAATGTAAGTGTAAATATCTGATTAACATGTATTAGCCCCAAGTTACTGAGAAAGTAAGAAGAATTTTGGAAATGGCACTGTACTTTTGTTGATCCTGAGGCCCTCTCTTACATCAATAGCTAGTTGTAAAGCATTCACTGACCCAAGAGGGAATCGTCACAACAGAACCAGGGGGAAAACAGGCATTAAATTCTTGCTGAGATATAAAAAGTAAGGTTTTGGAAGACTGCATGATCGAGTTCGTATTTCATTTTGTTTTGTTTTCCAACTTCAGAGTAGTTTTTAAAATAAAAAGAAACTCTCTGGGTTTACAAAAAAGAAGAAGGAAGATAACTCCATATGGAGTTAGACACTGCCGGTGGTCTATGAGCTGACCAAGGCCTAGCTCCCTAACTCAGTAGCTTCACATGCATATGTCTGAACCAACTGTCAGTTTAGCATCTCAGGATGAGTAAGAGTTGAGTAGATGGGAAGAGGGCAGTGTGTTTTACTAAAAGGAGAACAGCTATCTATAGGCAAGGAGACCTTCGTATTCACCTTTTCCCTACCACCACCATTAGGTGCCAATGTCCTCATGAACTGCTTTATGATAACCAATCAAGACCTGCCTCCACAGGCCACATATAGTGGACAAAAGTCATCTTTGCAACAATATTTATATAGTTTGCTCACTCTTCTACGCTTTTCAAGGTGTTCCTAAAACTGCATATCCATTAATTGAAACATAATTTGATCAGGTTAATGGAGGGAACATCAGGTTCAAAACACAGTCTTATTCATTCCATTGCAATCCCAAGTTAAACCAACCTGATTAGTTTTATATCTGGAAGGCAGCATTTTATTGGTTCAACTGGAAAAAAGTTGAATACTTGGAAAACATTTTCCAACTTACAAAAAAAATGCGATCTTAAAAACTCTTGCTATACAGATGCTAAAAAGATTGAAGAAGAACATCAAAATTAAGATATATAAAAATAAACTTCCAAGGAACTTTGGGGAAGAGTTAAAATAAAGTTGATTTTGAAATAAATTAAAAAGTTTAACATAAAATATTTTCTGAGTAAAGTTATACAGAATTCGTTAAAAAAAAAAAGGCTAAGGATGAATTTACACAAGTGGAAGTGTCATTTTACATTATATAAAGTGATTTCTTTCCTTTTACCCGAAGTTGTTTCCTAAATACCCAAGTATTCTCCTACAAGCTGGCCTTTTACAGAGAGTCCGTTATTTTCTTGTTGAGGTGGAAGTCTGTTCTTTTGATGAGTGTATATCTTGAGGTCATTTTGAGGACACTTTATTTGATAGACCATCCACTTTCTTCTAAGGAAAACTAAGAAAAATGGGGACTAGACCTAGTTTAAAAAATGCTAGGCCATTCTTGTTTCAAATGACAGCCAAATAATGGAAAACGATGCCATAAAAACTGTTAATGATAGTTTCATCTTCATTCAGTATCACTATTGCTGTCTCCAATGTATTTGAATTTCACATTTGTCTAGCTGGAAAAATAGGCAAGAGTCACATCATGAAGAAGATTATAGGCCTGTAGCTTTTCCTTCTACATTCTGTAGGATCTTGGACACATTCCTTAATTTTTCTGAACCTCAGTAGCCTCATCCATAAAATGGAAATAATAGTAGTTCAAACTTCATAAAGTTGTTCTGAAGATTACATGAAATAATGCCTTTGGGTCATTTAACATAGTTTGTGACACATTTTAATCACCTCATAGACATTAGGCATTATTATAGCAACAGTTAAGTTTTGTCATTTTAATATTTTAATCCCACTTCATTCCTGAAAGTATTTAAAGTGCTTTACTTTATTAATAACTTATTTTTCAAATTGTAAGACATTTGGAAGATATTTGACTTTTGAAACTATTATTTTTACTTTTCAAATTCATGTGCTATAGAGAAAATAGTATTATTTATAAGTTTTTCTCTTGTAGATAAAGTTGTAAAATATAAATATTTATCTTAGACATGTTAATATGTTTGCTGAATGAGTAGGACACAATGATGATGAGAAAGAAGAAATCCTGTAACAAAATGAATTGGAAACAAGTATGATTTGATCCAAATTTTTTTTAAGTGTGCATTTTCTATCCGCGGTATGAGCCATAAAAGATTTTGAAGACAAGAAGAGAGACAAAGTTTATGTAAGAAGGAAGAAGTGGAAGGATGAAGAGCAAAGAAAATGTTTAGTTATTAATTCCAGAATGCAGATGAGATCAATAAAGTAGTTAGAGAAAGTTCAAGAAATGAGATGTTGGTAGACTTCGAAGAATAAAATTTTTGACCTAAAAATATTAGGGATATGGAACACTATTCCTAGAAACCTAACAACAAAGAACTTTTAAATTGTCATGATACTAACAAGATTTCTGAAAAAAGGAAAAATCTAGGTGATGTTAAAATTGAAACAGAGATGGAACTTAAAGATAAAACAGCAAACACCTGCAAATTACCAAAATTACTAAATCTTTGACTGGTTCATTCATGCAGAGATGAATGCACTTATTTTATTTATTGACACCTTATGAATGAAATGCAAATTTTGGAGTTAAGAGAAAACGCTAGTCTATTTCAATATTTAATAATTGAATACTGTTTTAAGAGAGGCATGTTAAATGAAGAGAAGCTTAATTTAGAAATGTATCAAAGTTAGGGACTCAAAAATGTGTCAGTTCTCCAAATATATACAAAATGTCCCTATCTTTTCTCATAGGCATCAGTCATCCATCTGAAGACCAGATTCTTGAGGAGAATGGATAAATCGCTGTAGCTCCAGCCTATACTTAGCTAACCCTTCTCTATGAGAGTCTCAAGGGATGTTAAGGATGTCTGCATAAAGCTTCTGCTTTTCTGTATTCCAGAATTGTAACCATCAGCAAGATAGTGGTAAGAGAAGACAAGATTGCATACTTTCTCTTTTCCACAAGCCACTTAGTGACCATTCATGGAAAATACTGTATTGATCATCTTCCAAATACATGACACTTCATTAGGTACAAAGATAGAAAATGAACTAACAAAGTCCTAATACCTGTGGAGTTGGAAGGAAATTCGAGTCTAATTCAACATCCTACTCTGGAACCCTGCTCTTAAAGAGATATGTTAAATAAAGACAAGCTATCACAAACGTTTTGTTGGGGCAAAAATAGAGTCAGTAATTTTAAAAACTATAATAAGTTACATAATTGCGATAGAAAAAACAAATTTTATGATAAGGAAAAAAAAAAAGGAGAAAAGACAGAATAATCCTCAAAGGTTTAGGGAAGGTTTCTCACAAGAGATAATATTTAAGTTAAATTTAGAATGCTAAATAATGAGTTAAGGCATGAATTGATTGAAGGAAAAGAGAAAGCCTTCTAAGAAGGAGATACACTAATTACGAAGACACAGCAGCATTAAACTTGGTTGTTGTCAATTACAGTCTTACAGGGATCCACCCAGCTAGAAGATTTTCACCAGATGGCTGGAAATACTGTTACCAGTGGAGGGTCTTGACTAGAAGTTGTCCAGGTTCTTGGCAGTTTGAACTAAGAATTGGACAAAACGCACAGACAAAGCAACAAAAGAATGAAGCAACAAAAGCATAGATTTACCGAAACCCAAGTACGATCCACAGAGTGGGAGCAGGCTCTAGCAAGAGGCTCTAAAGCGCTGGTTACAGAATTTTGGGGGGGTTTAAATATGCTCTAGCCATTTTCCATTGGTTACCTAGTTGCATCCTATATAAATGAAGTCTAGGACTGTGACTAGCCTGATTAGTTGTAGGAAGGTACCAATCAAAGGTACTTTCCATTTTTCTTCTGCAATGCAGTGCAAAGGGAGTAGTCTTTAATCCCTTTTTATTTCTGTGTGTAGAGGTGGGATTTTCTTTTTGATTCAGATCTAGGAAGCCAGCATGAATCAGCCTTAGGTTCCCCACATCCAAACCCTATCCTCCTGCCTCAGTATGTCTGAAATACAGGAGGAATTAAACGTTAAAATTTAGGAAAATTCTAGGCTATAGTATAGTGATCAGTAGTTTAGTAAGTACAGAGGGTCAAACCAAGTAAACACTAGTTTTTAAGGATTGTAAAGAGGCAGAAACATGACCAAGGGAAGAATAAAAGAAACACTTGAGGAGCTAGAAGAATAATGTGATCTTTTTGTAGGCAAGGGAGAAGAGAATTTCAAGAAGGATGTGATAGCTAAAAGGCAAAATCTGCAGAAAAGTCTTAAAACAAGGATATGTCTATTTTGTTTTGAAAATCACAACAAAAATTATTTGAATAGAAAACAGAAATCTAAACAATATTATAATATGGTTTAGGCCATATTATATAATATAATAATTATATTTGGTTAAGAAAACAAATTGGGAAGTGAAGATGGTAGCAGGTACAGCACAGTTCTTATAAGAAGTGGCAAAGAGTCTCTCCTTAACCAAACTCTAACATGGCTTCTTTCAGATTAAAATTTTTTCCCAGGGATGACCCCACATCTTTAAAATGTCTGCTGGGAATGCTCAAGACTGCCAAAAGAATTAAAAACCTGCTTTAAAGTTCATATGGAACCAAAAAAGACCCCGCATTGCCAAGACAATCCTAAGCCAAAAGAACAAAGCTGGAGGCATCACACTACCTGACTTCAAACTATACTACAAGGCTACAGTAACCAAAACAGCATGGTACTGGTATCAAAAGAGAGAGATAGACCAATGGAACAGATCAGAGCCCTCAGAAATAATATCACACATCTACAGCCATCTGATCTTTGACAAACCTGACAAAAACAAGAAATAGGGAAAGGATTCCCTATTTAATAAATGGTGCTGGGAAAATTGGCTAGCCATAAGTAGAAAGCTGAAACTGGATCTTTTCCTTACTCCTTATATGAAAATTAATTCAACATGGATTAGAGACTTAAATGTTAGACATAAAACCATAAAAACCCTAGAAGAAACCTAGGTAATATCATTCAGGACATAGGCATGGGCAAGGACATCATGTCTAAAACATAAAAAGCAATGGCAACAAAAGCCAAAATTGACAAATGGGATATAATTAAACTAAAGAATTTCTGCACAGCAAAATAAACTACCATCAGAATGAACAGGTAACCTACAGAATGGGAGAAAATTTTTGCAAATCTACTCATCTGACAAAGGGCTAATATCCAGAGCCTACGAAGAACTCAAACAAATTTACAAGAAAAAAACAACCCCATCAAAAAGTGGGCAAAGGATATGAAGAGACACTTCTCAAAAGAAGACATTCATACAGCCAACAGACACATGAAAAAATGCTCATCACCACTCGCCATCAGAGAAATGCAAATCAAAACCACAATGAGATACCATCTCACACCAGTTAGAATGGTAATCATTAAAAAGTCAGGAAACAACAGGTGCTGGAGAGGATGTGGAGAAATAGGAACACTTTTACACTGTTGGTGGGACTGTAAACTAGTTCAACCATTATGGAAAACAGTGTGGTAATTCCTCAATGATCTAGAACTAGAAATACCATTTGACCCAGCCATCCCATTACTGGGTATATACACAAAGGACTATAAATCATGCTGCTATGAAGACACATGAACATGTATGTTTATTGCAGCACTATTCACAATAGCAAAGACTTGGAATCAACCCAAATGTCCATCAGTGACAGACTGGATTAAGAAAATGTGGCACATATACACCATGGAATACTATGCAGCCATAAAAAAGGATGAGTTCATGTCCTTTGTAGGGACATGGATGCAGTTGGAAACCATCATTCTCAGCAAACTATCGCAAGAACAGAAAATCAAACTCCGCATGTTCTCACTCATAGGTGGGAATTGAACAATGAGATCACTTGGACACAGGAAGGGGAACATCACACACCAGGTCCTATTGTGGGGAGGAGGGAGGGCGGGGAGATAGCATTAGGAGAGATACCTAATGTAAATGACGAGTTAATGGGTGCAGTACACCCACATGGCACACGTATGCATATGTAACAAACTTGCACGTTTTGCACATGTGCCCTAGAACTTAAAGTATAATAATAATAATAATAATAATAATAAAAGAATTTACTGTGTGTTACTAGAACGCACCTGAAGATAAGTTCTGTGTCTCCTAGTGTCTGCTGGGGAGAGGCAAGAGTCCAGCTTCGACAAACGATAAATGGTAGTGAAAGTTCTAACCAGTATATTAAGAAAAATAAAAACAATAAATTTATAAAAACTGAAAATGAAGAACTAACACTGTTATCTCATAAGAAGACCTGATTGTACTTGAAAATGTATGCTTTTCTTAGAGAAAGCCAAAAACTTAATGTTAAAAATCAAATGTATTTTAGCCACTCAACATGAATAAATTGAAAACTAAATTTTAAAACCAATGTTATTTATAAGACAACAAAATATCAAAAGTCTAGAAATTTTTTAAACAGAAAATGTGCATGACCTCCACCGGAAACCTATATATTATTGCTGGGAGAAATAAAAAAAATCTAAAAAAATGGAGAAAGATTCATATCCATATATTAGCAGACTCAATGGTTTAAAATGAGTTTTATGTTTAAAATAGTTGAAGTCTAAAATGGTTTAAATGGTTTAAAAATGCTAGCTCTCCCCAGTTTGATATATATTCAGTGCAATATGTGTATAAACTGAAATGCTGAATCTAAAATTTATATGGAAACCAATGGCTCTAGATTATTCAGATAATCTTGAAAGGTAGCAACACTGGATGATTTACATTTTCAAATATCAAAAATTATTATAAAGCTAAAGTAGTTAAGGTAGAGTAGGATTGATTCAAAGATAAACAATTATACCAACAGAGCAAGAGTAGAGCTTCCAGAACCAGACTAAGTATAGAAGCTCATCTGATATCTAACTAGGGTACCAACGTAGTTCAGTGACATAAGGCTTCATTTTTTTTAACAAATGGTTTTTAAATATCTATTGATTGGATCAATTGTATAACCATATTCAAAGCTGAATTATGACCCCCTACTTTATAACATAAGTAAAAGTAGTTGAAAAGATGTTACAGATTTAAATGAGAAAAGCAGAAGTATACTAGCAGTTCACATAGGCGTTAACAAAGGAGAATAATTTCTAGCAGTTAACATAGGAGAATATCTTTATGATGAAGGAGTAGATAAATATTTCTTTAAAAAGATACAAAAGCACTATTCATAAAGTAATAGTTTGATAAACTGGACTTTATTTAAAATAAATACTTGCTGTCTCTAAAAAGACAAAATAAAGAGCATGAAAATGTAAACTACAGACTGTGAGATTTTCCCAATATATGTATCTGACACAAACTTAATTCCAAAAGCTACTAAGATATATTAGAAGATAAAGATTGACAATCTAGATTTTAAAAAAAAGATCAAAAGACTTAAATAGTCACTTAATAAAAGAGGATGTAGACAGCCAAAAAGTATATAAAAGGTTACTAAGCAACATTAAACATTATCGATGCAAATTAAAAACACAGTGAATTACCATTATTTTACACCAGAATGGCTAAAATGAAGAAGAGATAACACCAAAGGATAACAAGCAGACAAAGTGATAAGAACTCATACAGTATTAGTAGGAATAAAAAATGTCACAACACTTTAAAAAACTGTTTAGTAAGTATTCACCAAAGATAGACCTATGTACATCCCATAGCCCTTTGATTTTAATCTGAGTAGACTTGTGAAAGAAATGAGTTGAATGTATTCACTAAGAAATTGTATTATAATGTTCATGACAACATTACTTATACAAGTCTGATGCTGGAAACAACCCCATGCCCATCAATAGTAGGATGGATAAATAAATCGTGATCTATTCATGCAATGCAGTTATGCAGAGCATTGAAAAGAATGGACACCACAGCATAACTGATCGTCACAGATATAATGCTTAGCAATGATTCCATTTATCAGAAATTATAAAGTAAGTAAAACAATCTATGGTAATAGAGGTCAGGATAGTAGTTAGTAGTAGTAGTTGGGAGCTGTTAGTACTAACAGTAGACACATATACTCATATATACAGTGTGTGTATAAATGTGAATAATGTGTTGATTACATGAGTGTACGTATGTAAAAATATAAAGTTGTACACTTACGATTGAATTGTATGCTTTACTATATGTCATTATATTTCAATAGAAGGGAAAATGAAAACAAAAGAAAATAGAGACAAAAAATAATTAGAATAAGGCCCTGGAAGTGGCTGAAAGAAATGGGATTAAAACCACAGGTGGAGAATTTATATTGAAAAGATAAATGCCACTGCTTTCTCTGAGATTTGAGGGAAGGAGGTAAGTATGAATGTGAATAGTAAGATTTGGGGAAGTTTGTGTTAAATGAAAAAGAAAAGAAAATATAAGGAAGGCAAATTCTTCATCAGTGAACAACCATGGCCCAGAAGGTTACTGGCGTGGCATTGGCTCTCCTTCTTTAGACTGGGACTGATTACCATCTAAACACGAAGTCAGGTTATGCCACAGCATCCTCATCAGGTGCTTTTCGTTTTCATTTCCTTCAGTTTTCATTTCCTTCAGTTACAGTTTCTAACACTGTTTCTGTATTTCCATCCTCAGCTCTGTAAGATTCAACAATAGACTAGAGAAGTATGCCTTCATAGAACAGCACAGAACAATGAGCATCCCATGTCAGACCACCATATCACAATGCCACTTTGGCAGCCAATGCAAACATGTGACTTCTTCTGATCATTTCTCTTGGTATTATCAAGATATGATGCTTTCTATTAGAATATTGGTAAGACAAAAATTCTATGAATATTTTATTAGAACTTATAAAACATTTGAAACATTTGATATAATTGATTCAATTACATAATTACCAGCTTTCTACAGGTTGCAGGGTGGTCTTTAAAGGTTCCAGTTTTCAAACAGTAAAGATGTCTGTTTCTGGCTGTGATGATTATATATGCTCTGACTTTTCTCATCAGTAAAGCAAAGGTTCAGACCTTCTATAGCATTTGCTCCTCCAATTGATCTTCCAACTGTATCTGGAACTAAGGAAGCTATTTGTGAAAGCTCCTAGTGTAAGCAATGGGAAGTATTACCATAAAGCATCATTATCCAGAGGCCCAGAGACAACTGGGTGGTACTGAAGCCCTTTAAAAAACTTGATCACATTGAAGCAACAGTAACCATCTGCTCTGCCAGCTGCCAGGAAGTAAGTCTGCAGGAAATATTTTTACAGAACAACTGGATTTTCCTAATTTGTATAGATTATGAAACCCAACCTTTGACATTTCAGGAAAACAGGGCTCAATACTGAAATTACCTCAATATTCTTTGTGCTGAAAACACCACAAGAAAGAGGTAGGGGAAAGGAGTAGGGATAAAGATTGCACGACTGTGCTCACAGGGAATGACCTATAGGTTAAATAAAATATCCAGGAGTGATGGTTGTACAAAGTCAGTAACAGCATCAGACAACAAAGAACTCTTCAAGGATGCCCTGAGCTTTTATCTTTACAATAGCTCCTTATGTCTGTATAGCTTTCTACAGATTACAAAACACTTCAAACACATTACAACAACGACAACACTTTCTCCCCCACAAACGCAAATCTTACCCCTATCAGGTAAACTAAGGGGAGATTAAAAGGAAAACACATTTTTGGTTACATATATAATATTTCTAGAAAGGAATTTTGAAATTTCTGTCAGTTTCATTTTGTTGTTGAAAGGTAAGGAAAGTTTCTCCAAGTTCCTTGAAATGGCGTGTGTTCCTGGTTATGAATAACCCTTTTTTTTTTTCACTATCTATATTTCAAAGCATGTAATTCAGGGTTTCTCAACTTTGGCACTTTTGCCATGTGGGGTGAGATGTCTTTGTTGTGGGAGGGTGTCCTGTGAATTGTAGGATGTTTATCAGCATCCCTGTTCTCTACTCAGTAGATGACAGTAGCTACAATTACCTCCAGCAGTAATAACCAAAAACCTGTGCAAATGTTGCCAAAGGTCCCTGAGTGGGCAACATTGCTCCCACTTGAGAACCATTGTCCTAGGTGGATTGGGAATTAGGGGAGTTAACCCATTTATGGTAAAAGAATGTAACAGCTGTTTTGATTCAAATGAATTCCTGCATGGAAAAAAAAAAAAAAAACACACACACATATGTGTAAAAATTTTAAAGACTTATTATTTAACAAATCTACTTACTGTCCACTAAACAGAATACTGTTGATTGTTTGGACATCAAATAAGCAAGTCCCAATATTTATTGTTCCACTGGGCCAATTGAGTCTGTTTGATACCTTTTGGAAGAATTTATTGTAACTTTTTTTCACTGGCATACATCTACACTTTGGAGTTCGTCCTGATAAAAGTTATTTCCAAAAGGTCAGATTTTAGTTTCTTATTCTTTCTGCCCTCTCTTTCCTGTAGCTAAGAACAAAGAGTTTGTGATAACACATTTGACTGTCGTTATACAGAACTCATGCTGAATCTTTGATTAACATGTGTTTCTTCCTTTTCATGGAAACAGAACCTGTATTGACTCAGTTCCTTCTAAAGTCATCACAAAAGACATGTTCTTTCATCTCCAATGACAACCCAAAAAAATTAAAATAATCTCAATTCAAAATAGAAACTCATCAAAGACAATTGAGAGTAAACATTTTCAGAATTTAAATATGTAATAAAAATTGTAAAAGAATGAGAATTACTTATAGGTAAATGTTAATTAACCTAATTTGAAAAATGGGAAGCTTTTTTTCAATCATTGAATAATATCTGACCTTGGAAGAAAAGCAAAATGTCAACTTGACCCTAGCAGAAACTTGGCCGTGGAACCAGGGATCATCTGGCTAGGCAGAGTTCTAGCATCTGGACGTAATAAGATATTCTCAATTGAGAACCTGAAATTCAGTCACAAATGAATCCGAGAATGAGGTAGGAAAGTGAAAAATGTTTTGGGATGTTCCTACTTGATAAAAGCGTAAGGACATGTGACCTAAAAGCACATTTAAAGTAATTTCTTTTGTGGAAGAGTAGAGTTCATCTTAAAACTTGGGATCAGGTATCTCATTCATCTTGCATTGGATTTACAGACCCATTGCCCTGGCTTTCAGGTACACTTGTGGAAAACTTACCCTGTGGCATGTCCATCTTCTATGTGTCTGTATATTTTATATTCTCTAAATGCAAAATCCTTGTTGTTTTGCAACAGTTTTAAATTAACTAGAGCCCTAAACTTTGCAAACATTCATGTATTGCTGTTGAGTGCCAACTTTGGGGCTTTCTGGAAGTATGACATAAAGATCCAGAGAGAAGCAGCTGCCCCAAATTCTGGTTTGGAAGACTGTAAATCCAAAGCAGAAAATCATTTCGCTTTAAACACCAGGGCTTTCTTTTAGAAAACAGAAGCAAAGAAATACTAATTGTCTTCTCAAGACTGGGCTAATTGGTTATTTTGTTTTGTATACTTATACAATGTTTATGGCAATTACCATATATCAGCCAGTATTCTAAGCATATTCCAAATATTAACTTATTTCTTCCTTGAAACAATCCTTTGAAGTTCATATTATTATAATCCCTATTTTACAGAGGAGGACACTAGAGAAACAAATTTACCTGCCCAGGACCCTTAACTGACAAAATGTGAAGCCAGATTTCAAACATCCACATTATGGTTTGATAGTCTATGCCATTACATACTCTACTTTGCTGCCTAAACTGGAAATAAAAATGTAATTGCAGCAGCTTGAACCTGGTACCAGGAGTCAGGGGATGAGGAAGTTCCCAGAACTTAGACAGAGAGATCAAAACCTGGAAAATCAATTTTACTGCAAGAGCCAGGAGTCTGTGACCAGAACATAAAAGGAGAGGAAAGGGTCAGGAATCAGGAAGGACTGGAAAATGAAATTTTAGGAAGGTAAGGGAGCCCCAAGGAATGCCCAAGAAAAGATTTGCAACGTCTACATATTGGGGCAACCAATATGTAGACATCGGGCTAACTTAAAGTAATAAAGCAGGATTTGTGGAAAATGCTGTCCCTGAAAATTTATCTCTTTTCCTTCCCTCAGCCTTCTAGGGTGCTAGGAGGTCATAAGACAAGAAGGAAAACAGATGGAATGTCCCAACCTGACATGTTTCCGCTAACATTTCAAAGATTACTGTTCATTATTTGTACACTCTTCTCACTAGTGATGACTTCCTTTTCTTCTAGGACTGCTCATTTGATAAAGATAGTTCTTGGCTCTGAGATATTGACGTGCTTAGAATAGACAGTGAAAAACAAATCAAGATCCATGTAACATATCATCCTTATCAAAATGTATGGGAAAATTGATCTAAAAAAGCCTTGGTCTTGTAAAATGTTAAGTGAAGAAAAATACCATCACTGGGTAAGTTACATTTGTTATATAAACCAACTGGGGTGAGTGTCTAGAGCTTATTATACTATTTTGTCTATTTTTATATAAAATTAAAATAACTAAAAAATTAAAAGAGTATGTGACTAACTTTCAGAAACAATGATGACTTGAATACAGTCTTTAATTGACACCTCTTCTCCAGATTATCACTGAACTGAGGAGAGATATAGAAAAATACAGGAAAGTCTATTTAGTCTGTAAATCAGAAAAGTGAAAAGTACAGGCAAGGAAATCCTGCCGTATGTGAAGTAGACCCTGACAACGCCTTTGTCAGAAGTGCAGGGATATATGATGAAAATGGCCCACACTGTAGATGATTATATATTTGAGGAATAATTCCAAGTTTACTAATATGACTGAGAAAAACATAGACAAAAGTTCAAGAATGTTTAAAAATGTTCACTCATATTATATGCTAATTTAAAATAAAACTTAAAAAAATGTTTACTCCTTGCTTTCCATACCCATGGGGTAATAATCTTGCTATGAGGGGGACCATTTAACTTACAGAAAAAGTGGCACAGCTGGCTGTTCCCAACACATTTGACCTTCTCAAGCAAAGAGGTCTTGCCCCTTACTAAGAAAACCTTTAGATGGAGAACTTCTTCCATATTCTATCTCATAGGCTTCCATGATATCCAAACTGGCAAAGTGAAGCCACAATAAATAAAATTTCTCTTCTTCCTTAAACCCCCACTAAAAGATTCTACCATAAATACACATACACTTTGGAGAATTCCATCTCAATTCATAAACACTGAATGAGCATAGAGCTGCCACTGTAAAGATGTTCAAGTAGAAGAAAATCACTGGGATGAGAAATACTTCAGTCATTCAAAATAAGAGAATCAGTTTGAAGAATGAAAAACAACCATTCTTCTTTGAAATGATGTTTCTGTGAGACAAAAAGTAAGATGTTAGAAAATCTTTATTTTCAACAAGACACAGAGAACATTGCTGCTATGAAACTAAAGGAAGACAGGGACAAAGGGAAATTATGACATCAGGAAAAGATTGGAGTGAAAGAGAAAACATGATTGCAAATTTTGATGTTGTGAAGGCAACCAAGGCAAGGCAAATACAGAGAATAATAATAGGTTGCCAGAGATGGCAGCTCTGGGAAGGCAACATTTCATCAGATAACTCAATAACATAAGAGGGTGAACTGTGTGATGAGCATTTGAGCAGAGTTTAGCAAGTTCAAAGACCATGAGGTAAGAAAAAGTATTAGATTAGATTACAAAGGATTACATAGGAAGTTTGGGTTTCTCCAAAGAGTGAGAGGAAGTCACTGGAGAGCTTTAAGCAGGAGAAGGACATAGTTTATATTCTAAAGCAATGATGTTGGAAATAGGGAAGTAGACATGTATTTATTCTTTTTTTTTTTTTTTTTACTTTCAGAAATAGAATAGAAAGTATAAATCAGAACTAAATAAATTGCTTCCCTAGAACAAGTGAGTGGAAATGGTAGAAAGAGGAAGAGGAGTCATATTTCCCTGACAGGTTTTTATATATTCAGAAATGAATATAAACAGAAACAAAGGAGCCAAGCTGTATTCAAATAAATAACATAACTGTCCTGAAGAAAAGAGTATGGGGAGAAATGATCTAAGTGTTATATATTTTGAACACATTCTTTCAATTTAAAAACAAAATAATGGTAAAGCTCTAATTCCTCTTAGCAGATTTGTTTGTAGTTTGTAGCCATTGTAACCCTGTAACCATTCTGAAACCATTTTGTATATATAGTAGAATTCAACAAATAAGTAAATATATTAATGTTTAATTATATAATTTAATGTAAGAGGTAAAGCATGTCTTTTCTTCCATTTTACAGGTTAATAACGTCCGACTCAGAGACCTAAAGTCACACAAATGCCAAGTATTGGTAACCAGAATGTTTGCCTCCTGGGTCTATAAGCATTACACCACCATTCACTCAGCAGAGTTATTGCTTAGGGCTATCAATTTACATTTTTAAGCTAGCCCTTGAAAATTAATTTGAATGATAGTATAGCAGAGTGATCATGAACTTCGGAATCTTACAGATATGATTTCAAGTTTCATATTTCTTCTCTATTCGTTTTTGGAACTGAGTGGAACACTTAATCTCTTTGAGTATGGCTTTCTCATCAGTGAAGTGAACATAATAAAATCTAACTTGCTGGAAGGTAGTGAAAATCAAATGAGGTAATTAGGCAAAGAGTGCTGGGCACGCATTCTCTACTTACCTGAAAAGAAAATAAATCAAGGATGCATCTTGTTAGAGTGGTTAATGTATCCAATGTTGAATTATGAATGACTACATTCCATACATATGGCTGAAGGCTACACTCAAGAACCAAACAGCAGTAATTAAGCTTGAAATAGAGCCCAATATCAAAATGTTATTAACATAAGATTTATTTTAGGTGCTTCCTATGAGATGATTTGGTAGTTAGAGAGGTTACCTCTTTGCTGATAATGAAACCTCTCTAGCCCATAACTAAATATAGGAAGTATTCAAGATTTCCCTCATTTAACACTGAGGAGTCAATTACATAGCTTTAGTAGCTTTTGGTCTTGACACAAAGATAAATAAAATTGCCAAAAGAAGATGTGGGTCCTTCATAATCTTTAACCTCACTTACTTCATGGGTTTTCTGACAATACAGCAAGTGTGAATATAGAATAAAGCAACAGTTTGCCTTACCAAAAACATTATTCAAGTTATTTGGATGCTTTAAGATCAAATATATGTTGACTGTTGAATGGTTTCTTCTGAAAGCTAAATTTCATTCTATCTTTTTCTAATATAAACTCTATTAATAATTATTCTGTAACATTATAAGGAAAATTTTTAAAAGGTACATCTAAACATGATCTGAGAAATGCAATAACATTATAAACTGTAAGATAATATCTTCAAAAGTTACTATTTATTCCAAAACAACATCACATAATTATTTTCCTGTCCCATCAACGCATTATATTAATTTTTTAGACTTAGGTGAACAGTCCAAAATATATATATCAGGATATTTTAATTTTTTATATAAAAAGTGGCATTTTAAATCAGTGAGAGATGAAATAAGAATAAAATAAATGCTATTTGGATATTGACTTTATTCATAGAAGAAAATAATTTCGATTATTAATCTTCATATATAAAAATCCTAGATGGATTAAAGATTCAAACATTACAGTACTTATAAGAATGAATGCAGAAATAATAATATTGGAGTAAGAAGAATACTTTTGAGGTAATGCACCAAACCCAGATGGCATATAGGTATAATGATAAACTTGACTACGTAGAAAGTATGAACTTTCTATCATGAAAGATGCCATAAATGACAAGCAACAAAAAGCCGGAAAACATAATATAAAAAGATTTTCAACAAAGCAGTGCAGGTATGAAACAGCTGAATAGAAAAGTGGGCAAATAATGCAAACAGACGATTCATCAAAAACTATAAACACAGCCAATAAACACGTAGCAGGATGTCTAAGTTCATTAACAAGAACATAGCAGGCATCATTAAGTCAAATGAAATGACATAGTCACACTAGCAGTATTTTCACTTCACATCAAAAAGAGACAGCAACACTTTTGGAAGAAACACTATTTTCATTGCCGTAATGAAGAAACAGTTAACTTATTTGAGTCCTCGATTCAGAGGTATTCTCTTAAATTTCTAAGCCTGATTTACCAATGGCTTAGCTAAATGTAAATTTTATGGCATCCATTGAGTCACTACTGATGAGTAGTGCTAGCTATTTAGAAACAAAAATGTATGTAGTCTGGCTCTGGACAATACTTCCCTTGATGAACCTTTTTGACCAATGTCCCACTTGTCTGGCCTGCCACTTGGAAGACTACAGATTGGCAGACTAAAGACACCCTTCTTTGGAGATGAATTCCAGAAACCAATCTCACCTGACAATCTGACAGACTGAGTCACTCATGCAGATGTCTATGATAAGGGCTCATTCTCTAAGACCAACTAGAATCAAGCTGCTGATCAAGCCTAACTGCTCGGAGGGTCACCATCACCACTGAAATTCATCAGCATACTGGACATGGCAACACATCCACTTTTGTAGATTGAACATAAAGTACTACTATATGCTTCTGGTGCAGAAGTCACCACTTCATGCCAAACTTGTGAATCTTGCCGGAAGTTGGCCTATTTAATTTCAGTTGGAGGACACATTGCAAGAGTTGCTGTCCCCACCATTTTCTAGCGAATTGGCTACATCAGGTCTTTGAGCCCTCTCTCAGGGCTATATGTGGTACCTCATGATTGTCAACACTTTTCTGGCTATGGTGCTGTTACTCCAGTCTGATCAGTCAACTCTGGCTACCCTATTATGAACCTTCAAATGAAACTATGTTATGTTCCTCTTTCCAAACCATCTACAGTCAGACATTGGTTCGCCTTCTGTCATAAAGGCTACCCAAAATGGGTTGGTAGTTGAGCTATTTGATGAGTTGATAACCCTTGCTGTCCTCAGGCTGCTGGCATCACTGACAGGTGGAACTGATTTTTCAAAAATCATCTAAAATTTATTTCTGACTAGACCTGGCCCATATCCTTTAGTATAACAGTTTGGTCACTGAATGTGGCTAAAATGAGTTCATGTCCTCTCAGCTGCCTCCTGGACAGTAATCAGATAAAAAGGGAGGAGGAATTTCTAAAATTATTTTGAAATTGCAGGATTCTGCCCTAACAATTCCTGGGCATGATGTGTGTCTTTTTCTTTTTTTTTTTTTTTTTTTTTTTTTTTCTTATCAGTGACCTCAGGCAGGCCTGATTGGTACAGCCTCTTGGTGGCAGCCTGGCCAAAAGGAAAGCTAGAAGATTCAGACATAATTCTGGTTCAGCCACCTGCATTCTAGCCACATGGAGGCACGTGCAGAAGCCTCTGCATCACTTCTGGAGAACCTGGGGGCTAGGGGAATGGGAACATTTGTTGATGATCGTAAAGTTCTTTGCCTTTGGCCTTGGAGTCTCATGTCTTCTATCAGCATTCATGAAATAGTAGGAGGCTAATTTGTTAGCTTGTATTAATTTATTAACTCAAATCCCAGACTGGTGTACACAGGACTCTGATACTCACAAAAAGCTGAAAAGCACAGAATTAGATTGTAAAACAGAGGTTATATATCTCCTCAAAACACAAACCATGCCTTTGCTTTTCTTTGACTACTCAAGTCCACCTCGTTTTTTCAACAAAACTTGTGCTGCTTAAATGTCAAGTAAGAGAATTATACCAGAAGCCATTACTCTAAAGGGAGCACCTTCATTACATTGATAGGATCTCAGGTACAGGCATAATATCTGAGTCATTCAATATAAAATATACACATATCCAAGAAAAAATATCTCTGTTCTTTAAGCTATTATAAGTATTGTTGGTAAAATTTTACTTTTAATTTTCATTATACAGGAATTGTTAAATTATATTTAATAGCATCATTTTGTTTGATTTAAGAAAATATTACCCAAATTAGAGTAAAAATTTGTCCTTTGATATTGCATCCTAGTTTTTATATTACATGACTATTTTCTTTAAAATGAGTTCTACTGAAAGATTTCTCATTAAATTAAAAGAAGGAAATAAACTTTTTCAGCAAACTATGAATTCAAAGATAGCTTTGCTGAACTTCTTAAATTTCACTTTTAATTTTTGACTATTATTTTCCTTAGCTGAGTATGTGCAAATCTGGCAAGATTCAAAAATGTCTATTTACCATTTATCTCCAACAGAGCGAATATCATTTTCTAATACTGCAATGAACTTTCTCACTACAGATAGGATTTTGGTCACAGTATCCAAAAAAGGAGACCAAGGCACAACAGTACAAATTTCATGCATGTGACAGCAAAATAACACCTGAGAATCTTCACTTGTGCTGTCGTTAGCTGACATAAGTAATTAATTTCAGCGTGCATCTTCCTAATAGCACATAAAGTTTACTCAGCAATATAGTGTGTGTGTGCGTATGTGTTTACATGTGAGATGAATGGAAACAGGTATAGAAGAAAGAAGTCAGAGTAAAGCAGTAAATTTTATTTGCTGCTTTACTTCTCAACCAGAGCTGAAGTATTTTTCTGAATTAGATGTCTCTATATGTTTAGGTCATCATAATCACTACACTATTAAATCCAGACTTTTGCCTGTGAGCGCTTACATTTTACCTTCTAAATGAAAGCTGATCCAAATATAGTCAAGTTTGCTTAACAGCAAGGTACTTTATGGGAAGAAGTCTTCATATGCCTAATACAGATCTAATTTGAGTGATGGAAAAATCTGATTTCATAGAGACATTCTATGCATAATTTTCACAACATGCTACTTTATCTTGATGCAATGTCACCTCATTTATTCCCAATAAAATCTAGTATTAGAAAATGTTGAACTAAAACTAAGGCAAGCATACAGTTCTGTGTAATACAAAAATTATCTAAACCTTTGTGTTTCAACTGTGTTTCTCCCAGTGATCCCATTTAGAAACTGGTTGTAACATACTTGCCAATTTTAGGGATTCTTTTTTTTTCTCTGTCTTACCTTGAAATTACTAAGAAGGTCAAATCTCATGAGTCAATTTCATATCCTGCCATAGGAAGTGAAATCTTGTGCTGAATCTCTTACATACAAAAAAAAAAAGGTCAGTTTCACTGTAAATATCATGTCTGTCATTGAAACAAGGAATTGCTTAGCTACTGACAGATGTAGTTATTCACCTACAGGCTTCCCTAGAGTAGTTTTCTAGTCTTAAAGTCTAGCCCTCTTCAGTATGAATGCCAATCCAGTAACAACAGATCTATGTGAGTGAAGAATAAACGCAACCTGTGCTACCTAAGAGCTGTGTGACCTTCAGTAATTCACTCGGTATCTCTGAGCTTGATTTTCCCAATTTACAGAATGGGGATTTCAGATTATTTTAAGAATTGCTTGACATAATGTATATAAACTACCTGACATATAGCAAGCACTAAACCAATAGGCTCTTACCACTATTATGTTCCATTTCCACTTTAGTTTCCTCTAGTCCCCCCAACCAGCATACTCTTTCTCCATTGTTAACTAAAGAATCTTACCACTCTTGTAAATCCTATCTCAAATTCAACATTTCTTCGGAAATTTTTAAAAATGTCCTAAAATGGAAGTGATTTCTCTGCCCTCTGAAACCCTTGAATGCCTTCTGTAGGTAAAAGTAAAATGGAAAGCAATTGTCACCTTGTTTTAAAATTCTACGTATGCAATTTTCATTTTCATCAGTATGTACTTGGTTGCTAAAACAATAACCCACATATGAGATTTATTTAATAAATACATGTAAAAATTGATTATCTGAATTGGAGTTATCTTGTCATACACAACTAAATTAGCATTGAGAGACCAGGACAAAAAAGCAGTTGGGCACAAAGCACCTGCCCAGAAGTTATCTCACAAGCCAGCTGCCAAAATGACCTGCTGTAACTTTAAGGGTAGGTTTACCTAGTAGCTGCTGAAATGGCCCACAGCGATTCTAAGACTAGTTTTCCATACCACTGTCACTTAGCAGTCAGAGCTTGCCAGCTCCTGTAAACATTCACGGTGATGAGTTTTATTTCAAAACAATACATAACATTTTTCTTTCTAATAAAATGTCTAACTTTTTCTTTCTTCTTTGTGCATACCAAAGACCACCCTGGTCTGTATGTATGTCCAAAATTGCAATTCTCTTTTTTATATATTGCCAGATAAAAAGTTTTGCTTAGAGATTCATCAGTTTATTTTTATTTTGCTTAGACATCTGGGCTTAAACAATGGATATATGAATAAATATATAAATTCCAGGTCCCCAATTGGGTTAATATGATTTGTTCTTCAGTGGTGAAATATATCATTGTATGTTTCACATATGCAAAATTACAATATGTAGCATATGTAGCTCATTTAGGTGAAAATAAGGAGCAAGCCTAAAAATGTTTGTGAATTAAACCAGAAAAAAAAGAAGAGAATCATCTGATTTTGTTGTATTAAAACTAACATTGTTTAATCTTCAAAAACACTGGAACTTTTAAAAGTTTATAATGAAAATATACGTGACAAGTTTTGTTTTCTTAAATGTGAGGTATGTTTATGCTAACTTTATAAAGTGACAAAAATTGGTTCCAGTTTTGGCAGTTTTTTCACAGTATATGTAAGATGTATTTTAGACAGATGTTTTCTCCAGAAAAAGAAAAGCTGATTTCTTGATATAAAGCCATTTTGAAGGACTTGCTAATTGAAAGTGTTTCTCAATGATTTTTTAGGCAAATTGGCAACTTGAGCAATTACTTAGTGAATTTGATCCTGATATTTGGACTTCTAGACATTTGTTTTTCAGAACTCATGCTTTCTTCATTCAAATAATGATGCAAGCATTTGTTTGTTTTTTTGAAGGAAATCTAAATTTTGTGGAATAATTACACTTATTGAGCAATGAAATTTGATCAACTCAATTGAACAAATATTTGTTAAAAGAACCAATATGTGTAAAGAACAGTACAATTCACTATTGTAGGTTCTAGAATTTGAATATGATTTTATTGCATCATACAATTACGATGATAATATTTTAAAATAAATATTAACAAGAACAAAAACAGATTTCTTTTACACTCAAGAATTTTTCCTGTTCAAGGGTACCTTCCAAAGTACATGAAAATCTTCTTCATACTTATATTTAGAAATCACATAAAAGATTTTTTAGCTAATGAGTTGATTGGCTTTTGTGGCCCCAGAAGGACACAATAAGCTCATCTATTTTTGACCTTAGTCTCAAGCATTAGTCTCAAGTGTTTCCAATTCATTTCCTAAAATGTGTAAGAGCATCATCAAAAATTTATTAAAATATCCTCTTTTTTCCTTTTTTTTCGCTCCCAGGAGCACTTCTTTCACTTTCATGTCCCTGGTTTTGCATGAGAATTTATATATCTTTATTTGGGGTAGATGAAGGATAGTCAGAGAAGAGGTCCTGAAGTCTCCCTCACCGAGTTATGAAACATGAAGGATAAATACCTGTTACCCTGACGGGGAGGAGGAGAGTGAGGGTCTGTGGGAATCACTGGGAGAGAGCTTGATTTTGTGAGGAGAGCCTGAGAGATGATGTTACCAAATTGGCAAGAAAGAAAACTAACCTCATTAGTTTTATTTATCCTTATTTATGTTTAAAAGATTTTTTTCATAAAAAAGTCTTCAAGCACACATTTAAAACATTGTGTTATTTCCATTTCCAAGGAAACTTCTGAGAAATTGTATCTTAATTATTGCACTAGTGTTTTGCATTCAGAGAGCCACGACGATCAGCTCGGCATTTGGAATTAAGCAACACTGCCCTCTAGAGATCTTTGAGGTGCTGCCTCAAGAGATGTCCAACTGTCAGGAATGAACTGGGAGAAACAAATGCCCTTCAATATTACCTAATGCACTTAGGCTCTAAAAGCAGTGTAAAAAACCAGGCTGTGGTCGTAACATTGCTTTCGGTCATGTACAGGTCTATTGACGGAGATATGCAGTGAAAGGAATCCAAGCTGGCTGGGATGAAAAGCACTTGGCCCCTGAGATAAATATGGTCAAGGAATCCTGACTGACAACGTCAGCAAAAGCAGAAATGTCAGTCAGCACTTTGGAAATAAGGCCCATATACAAAGACTTCATAATTCTGCTGTGGGAATCTTTTCTAAAGCAACTAGATATATACAAAATAAAATGAATTTAAAGGAACTTCAGGGAGGAAGAGCGGTAAGGAGGGAAAGAGAGAAAAACAGCAGCGGAGTGTGATGGATCTAGAGGAGTTCAAATAATCTCTTGGGTATCATGAAGTTTGATGATTCAGAAGACATGAAGAACACTTCACACAGAGACCCAGTCAGCTATTGTATATTGTGAACCATAGAATAGTAACAGTCAAAGGAGAAGTAAGGCAATGAGAAAAATGGTCATCAGAACACACCATCTCTAATGCCCCCATTATCACCATCTTAGGGATTCCCTGAGGACATACTCAAAGATAAATTATTAGAATCAACTATTTTTTCAGATTTTGTTGCAGTTTTGGTAAAAACTGCCCTCATCAAATGAGCTGAAAAATATTCCTTTCTCTAGCATTTTCAGGAAGAGTTTGTGAAGGTTTGATATATCTTCTGCAAATATCTGACAGAATTCACCAACAAAGGCCCAGATTTTCTTCGTGGGGAGATTTTTAATTAGTAATTTAATATCTTTTTTGTTATGGATCTACTCATTTTCACTTTTTTCTTGAGTCAGTTTTGATAATTGTGTTTTTCTTGGAATTTACTCATTTCATTGAAGTTGTCTACTGAAATAAAGTTGTTTATAGTATTTCCTCATCATTCTTTTCATTTCTGCAGGGTCTGTAGCGATGATCTCTCTTTCATTCCTGTTTTGTCAATTTTTGCCTTTTCCTTTTCCTTCTTTTTTCAATGCTTTTTGAGTAGAGGGCTTGTTGAGTTTCTTACTGCACAACTCCAGAAGTACTACCATGTATTTGATTTTTTTTTTTCAGACAACATAATCCACTTTAGGTGGTTGAATAAAAAAAAATCGTTCCAATATATAATACAGAAGAGTCAAGGACCTAGCCCTGAATATTATGCAACCAGAACCAGGGAAAATGAGCTAGGGGAAATGCTCTGCTATGCCACAGGACTTAGGCAGAGAATGGATATAAAAAACGCTGTTAAAGCAGCCACATGCAAACAAATGCCTCCTACTTTTCTACCTGCCTGAAGATACATTCTTCTAGTGTGTGGTGCCACCTCAAGTCACTCATTTCTGACTCACACCTACTTGGTAGAACTTAGGTCACATATAGCAACCCAATTGAAAAAGAGTCAGAAATGTTTATTTTCACTAGCATTATTATACAGAAAATAAGTGTAGAGAAGGTTGAAGTAGGTGTTGAATGAGCCAATTTACGTTTTATACCACAATGACTTCACATGATCTGACCACTTACCATTCCTCCAACCTTATCTCAATACATTCCTCAAATGACCATTCATTATGCACTAATCACTCAGTCCTTTTTTTCTGTCTCAGGATAACTGTGGAAAACCTCAGAAATTTCGCGTTTTCTGTTCTTTGTGAGTTGACGGCCCTTATCTTAGGTTTTGTTAATGTCTGTGTATAAAATGTCATAATCATAAATAAATCTTCCTCAATCATTCTTGGTAATCCACCTCTACTCCCTGAAACCTTCTTTCTGTTTTCTGAATATTCCAAGAGTACCTGTCCCTGGCAAAACCTAGATTTCATCCAGAACCTTAGCTTTAAAGAGGAATATAGAAAAGAGTGATGAAAGATGCCAATTGCCATTGGGAATATGGAATTTAGGTATTTCTTTAGTTGTGCTTAATTTTTGCCTCCATTGGCAAAAATCTTCCCACACTTGGTGCATTATATCTAATGATGAAAGCAAAAGCCATGGACGCAGAAATGTTCATTACTTTTTATCTTTCTAACTTAAACTTGATCCAGTGTTAAGTCATATACAGATATACATAAATCACAAAATATTTTCCCTAACTGCTAATGACAGACTTTTAAATGTAAAAGTATGAAAGAAGTAACAATTGTATGTAAATCAGATAATAGTTTCCCATCAAATGCTTCTTTTGAAGTCCCAAAAATCTTTTTCACTGTAAATTTAGCTGTTGTCTTTGCATCTCAAAATAAATTTTAAAGTAATAATATGTTGAACAAAATTTCTCTTTGAGTTTTTTGGAGGATGAGAGCTAGGTAAACTGCCAGAAGCTTATCTATATGCATTGTAAACATGGTGTTAAGAAATTGTGATTTCAACTAAAACTAGCCACATACTGCTAGCAGCTATTTAGGAGCAACTAAAGGAAAGTTGAGAAAATCAAAATTAGCATTATACACACAAAAAGATTTTATGGTTGTAAACTCATGGACAGAGACTACTAAGGTTTATGATTAATGCCAATCTAAGTTTAGAAAGCTAAAGATCTACAATTATTTAAGGGTAAAAGAAGAGAAACAGGCTATAGTTGGCCAGAACAAAATCTGCTTAGTAAGTCCATACCATCCAGACCAACAGCTCATGTGAAAATCACATATACAGTCTAGGCCTATTTTATCCCATCCTCATATGCTTCACTGAAGAAAGGTTAAAGTTGAACCAATTATCCTGCAATTATTTCAAAAGCAATGATTTTAAGTGTTTTCTGGTCAAAAGGAAACACGCTGTATTTCTTTCTAGGAGGTAAGGTTTTATCTATGTTCTATAGTAAGTTCTACACATGGGTTAAAAATAGCTACACATGGGTTAAAGATTTAGGTTACTCTCATTTTTTTTCATTACTAAGCAAGTTATTTCTAATCCAATTTAGGGCATTTTTAAAAGAAATATATCAGTTTTTACTAGACAATATTTGAAAGTAGTGGTGCACATTGTAAACTGTGTCAAATAATGGGTGGAAGATGGGAGGATAAAAGCTTTAGACAAGCTGGGGTTATTTTAGATTAGGTGAGCTAGAGAGCATTTCTCTAAGAAGGTAATATGTAAGTAGAATAAAGATAAATGAGAATAAAATAAAGAAGCCACAAAAGATCTAGAAAAATATTTTTGGCAGGGGAAAAAGCAAATGAAAAAGCCCTGAAGCTACAATAGACTTGTCTGGCTCCAGACAGAGCATGGAGCAATATAGCTGGAGGGGAGTAAGTTGGGGGAAAATGACTTTGGTGAGGCAGCCAGAGGCCAGGGCAATCAAGACCTTGCAGGACATAATGAAGACATGAATTTTAAGGGTGATGGCAAATCACTGAAGAGTTTTGAACAATGGTGTGATATGATCCAATTTATAATAAATAAATTTGTAAAACCTCTCTTTGTGGCTAATGCCAAGAGAAAACTACAGAGCATAAGAAAAAGTAGCAAAAGCATCTGTCTTCATTTATTTTTGTTGTTATAACAGAATAACTGAAACTGAGTAATTTATAAAGAAGAGTGGGTTATTTCTTACAGTTCTGTTCTGGAGGCTGGGAAGTCCAAAACTGGGCAGCTACATCTGGTTGGCTTCTAAAGAGAGCCTTATGCTGTATCATAACATGATGGAAGACATTAAAAGGTGAATGAGGAGGCAAGAGAAAGCTACAGGAACTGAACTTGCATCAACCTACTCATGGGAAGCAATTCCATTCCCACAAGAGATATTCCAGTCTTTTCATAACTAACTCAGTCTTGTGAAAGACATTAATCCTTCTTAATGGCCTAATGACCTTTTAAAACCCCACCCCATAACATTATTACATTGGTAATTATATTTCAACACGAGTTTTGGTGGAGACCAACCATATCCAAACCTTAGCAGCATCTATCAAAAATTATCCTTAAAAAATAGATCCAACGTGTTATAGCAGTGAAAAGGAAGTAATGATTAATTTAGTCTGTGTGAACTTAAAACTTATTAAAAGAATGAGTGGTTAGTAGAGACTTTAAGATTAAATAGAAAAATACAGATGGACATAGGATTTTAGAGAAATACATCCCCAGTTAAGGGAAAAGCTGATCAAAAACAGGGCCACTGGATTAAGCAAATTGTGATTAGTGAAAGGCTGAGGGTTGGTATGACTACTAATTTCATGAAGAGAAGAATTAGATTAGATTGAGTAGATTGGGACCAGGTGATGCAGATTCTTGCATGCACTGTTCTGGAGTTTGTGAATTATTCATTTAGCAATTGATTCCAATTGTATATTTTATTAATGAGAAAATCTATTTATTTACCAACATTTTCCAAAGTTCCACAGGGTAAAAGATGCTTTGCTAGGAGTTGGAAATATAGGGGTAAATAAAACAAAAACAATAATAATTATCCCTTTTGAATTTCATAGTTTCTACACTTTGGTTAGAATAAAGTAGCTTCTTATAGTGAGTAAAATCACCTTTTCTACAGTCTGGTAAAATGGAATTCTCCCCCAGTTTTGCAGTTACTATGACTTCATTTTAGACCCACTGATTTTCCATTTTTGAGGAGTTCAATGTCAATATGCAAGGTGACATAGACTCTTGCCCTTCTCTCAATAATGACCCCATCCATCCTATTTTCAGTATTCCAAGTTACCAATTTATCCTGGTCTCACGAAACAGTGGGGGGAAATTAGTTTATATTCTCATTAAGCACTCAAATAAAAATTGACATTGAGTCCCCTTGCACATGGTACTCCAATTATTTCTGAGAGCTCTCAAAGAAGCTGTCTTATAAGGGCTCAGGAATACGTTCCTCAAATTTTCCACTTGAGCTTCCTCATTAATTAATTCCCATTTATGTTGATAATAACACATTAGATAGAGAACCACTCTACACAGTACAGTCAGCCACTCCTGGTGATTGTCACTTACTGAAGCACTTGGAAGGATGGCCTCACCACCCTCTCCAATGCCACCCCACCCGTAACATGGATCAGGCTTGACTCACAATTCTCCACTGCATAACTGTGATGATACCAAACATTTTACTAATATTTCACTGAAGATATGAGAACAAGAATACAGAAATATAACACCATGAATAATGTAAAACTGGCTCCTCAATATGTCTGTTCTATGGTGCTACAAGTCCACAGCCACTCTCAGGGTGTCTGCCCTATCTAGCTTGTAGGAAGAGGCCAACTCTTACTCAGATCACACACACATACACACATAGGCACATGCACACACACATACACACACACACACACACACACACACACACACACACACATCTGAGAAGCTGCTATGAATACTCTCTAAAAGTACCTGTAACTACAAATCAGAAGTCAAATTGCCATGAGGTGGAGAGAGGTCCCAGTTTTAGACTCATATCTGTCAATCTATTTCTTTTTTCCAGCAAAACTCTTCTGAAGATGCTTGATAGTAAGAACACCTCACTGCTTAGAGAAAACCCTATCCTCCTACCTGAAAGCATGTGGAACCATCCTCTCACCAGCACAATCCAATGGGTTGAAATACAGAGCAGCATTACTTGTCATTCATTTAAATAATAACACACATGAATCCTTAGCTCACTATTACTTTTTTACTTTAGAGACTTTTACATTTTTTTAACCTTTTGATCCTTTTGTAATACCATTTAGCTTAAAACACAAACACAGTGTACAGCTGTAAGAAAACATTTTGGTCTTTATATTCTTATTGTTTAAGTTTTTCTCTATTTTTAACATTCTAAACTTTTATGTTATTACAGTTTTAAATTTTTTTGTTAAAAGTTAAGGCACAGACATGCACATTAGCATAGGCCCATACCAGGTCATGATCACCAATATCACTGTCTTCCACCTCTACATCTAGTCCCACTGGAAGGCCTTCAGGGGCAGTAATACTCATGGAGCTGTCATCTCCACTGATAACAGGCCTTCTGGAATGCCTCTTGAGGGACCTTCCTGAAGCTGTTTTATGGTTAACATTTTTTTTCATAAGTAGAAGGAGCACATTCTAAAATAGTGTTAAAAATATATAGTATGGTGAACTCATAAACCAGTAACATCCTTGTTACCATTATCAAGTATTCCATACTGTACATAATTGTGTTGTTATATTTTTATATGACTGGCTGAGCAGTAGGTTTCTTTACACCATCATCACCACCAGCACGTGAATAATGCTTTGCACTACGCTATTATGACAGCTATGATGTCATTAGGCAATAAGAATTTTTCAGCTTCGTGATGATCTTATGGGTCTACTGCTATATATGTTGTCTGTCATTGACTGAAATATGTTACAACACATGACTGTATTTATATAATTAAAAGTTACATTCTAAGGCAATTTCCTTAAAACAAAAGCACAATTTACTTCAAATTTTCCTTGAAGTTTCTATATCTAGAAACAAATGGATTTTCTCCTTACACACATAAAGATTTCCTAAAATTCTTAAGATCTCTGTTTTGTTTGGGGAATCCTCACAGATGAGGTCAGTTGCTCCAGTGCTCACGTGGTGGACTCTTGTTCATCATCCACTTGCTGGGCAAATTCCATCTCAAGTAATAATAAAAGGTATTATTTGTCTTTCCCACAAGAATTCCAGTTCTCTGGCAGCAGAGACTCTTTTCACCTCTGTGCCACTAGGGTACCTCCCAGAGGAGTGTCTGGCAAATAAAGGTGTGCCTGGCACATGGTAAGCGCAGTGCTTACTTAGTGAATTGCTACAATCTAAAGATGTTTTTTTCTAAAAGTAACTGTTAAGTACAAACAAGTAGGGGCTCTGATTACACTCTTAACTGTATACTTCATGCTATCTTATATTTAGTTTTCATTGCCATAGTTTCTTTTTCCATTTTTTAAACTAAATTGACAGTTTCTACTACAATGAATGGATTTTTAAAATAAATTATTACTTATATGGCAAATTCCCTTTTCTAAAATGCCCAATTCAGATACTACTTCAACTTTATATTCTTCCCTGACATAACCAGAAAAAATACTTGTTCTCTAACTTTTTTCTCATAGTGTTTCATAATATTGTGTTTCTAATATTCCATTTCTCACAAAGCTTAATTAATTTTTAGTATTTTTACTTTCCTATTTGGTCACTGAATGTTCCAGAAAAGAAATAATTTAATCTTTTTCTGGCTGAGAGCAAATTGTGGCACTTTTATTTTATTTTATTGTTTTATTTTACTTTAAGTTCCAGGATACATGTGCAGAACATGCAGGTTTGTTACATACGTATACGTGTGCCATGGTGGTTTGCTGCACCTATTAACCCGTCATCTAGGTTCCCTCCCCTTGGCCCCACCCACCGACAGACTCCTGTGTGTGGCGTTACACTCTCTGTTTTCATGTGTTCTCATTGTTCAGCTCCCACTTATGAGTGAGAACACGCAGTGTTTGGTTTTCTGTTTCCGTGTTAGTTTGCTGAGGATGATGGCTCCCAGTTTCATCCATGTCCCTGCAAAGGACATGATCTCATTCCTTTTTATGGCTGCATAGTATTCCATGGTCTGTATGTACCACATTTTCTTTATTCAGTCTATCATTGATGGGCATTTGGGTTGGTCCCATGTCTTTGATATTGTGAATAGTGCTGCAATAAACATGCATATGCATGTGTCTTTATAGTAGAATGATTTATATTCCTTTGGGTATTGACTCAGTAATAGACTTGCTGTGTTAAAGGGTATTTGTGGTTCTAGATCCTTGAAGAATCACCATACTGTATTCCACAATGGTTGAACTAATTTGCACTCTCACCAACAGTGTAAAAGTGTTCCTATTTCTCCACAGCTTCACCAGCATTTATTGTTTTCTGACATTTTAATAATTGTCATTCTGACTGGCATGAGATGGTATCTCATTGTGGTTTTGATTTGCATTTCCCTGATGATCAGTGATGTTGAGCTTTTTTTCATGTTTGTTGGCCCACACCAGGTCAGGATCACCAATATCACTGTCTTCCACCTCTACATCTAGTCCCACTGGAAGGCCTTCAGGGGCAGTAATACTCATGGAGCTGTCATCTCCACTGATAACAGGCCTTCTGGAATGCCTCTTGAGGGACCTTCCTGAAGCTGTTTTATGGTTAACCTTTTTTTCATAAGTAGAAGGAGCACACTCTAAAATAATGTTAAAAACATATAACATTAAAATGATGTTAAATCACATTAACGTTAATGTTAATGTAAATAACATTATTTTAATGTTAAATAACATTTAAATAAAATTTAGATAAATAAAATTTAACATTTAATGTTAAATAACATTATTTTAATGTTAAAATAATGTTAAAATATATAGTATGCATCAAAAGATGCATAAATGTCATCTTTTGAGAAGTGTCTATTCATATCCTTTGCCCACTTTTTGATGGGGTTGTTTTTTACTTGTAAATTTGATTATGTTCCTTGTAGATTCTGGATGTTAGTCCTTTGTCAGATGGGCAGATTGCAAAAATTTTCTCCATTCTGTAGGTTGTCTGCTCACTCTGATGGTAGTTTCTTTTGCTGTGCAGAAAGCTCTTTTGTTTAATTAGATCTCATTTGCTGATTTTGGCTTTTGTTGCAATTGCTTTTGGCATTTTTGTCATGAAATTTTTGCTCATGCCTGTGTCCTGAATTGTATTGTCTAGTTTTCTTCTAGGGTTTTCAGAGTTTTGGGATTTACATTTCAGTCTTTAATCTATCTTGAGTTAATTTTTGTATAAGGTGTAAGGCAGGGGTCCAGTTTTCAGTGTTCTGCATACGGCTAGCCAGTTTTCTCCAGCACCATTTATTAAATAGGGAATTTTTACCCCATTTCTCTTTTTATCATGTTTGTAAAAAATCAGATGGTTGTGGATGTGTAGTGTTATTTCTGAGGTCTCTATTCTGTTCCATTGGCCTATATGTCTGTTTTGTTACCAGTACTATGCTGCTTTGATTACAGTAACCTTGTAGAATAGTTTGAAGTCAGGTAGTGTGATGCTTCCTCCAGCTTTGTTCTTTTTGCCTATGATTGTCTTGGCTATACGAGCTGTTTTTTGGTTTTAAAGCAGTTTTTTTCTAACTCTGTGAAGAAAGTCAATGGTAGTTTGATGGGAACAACATTGAATCTATAAATTACTTTGGGCAGTATGGCCATTTTCACGAAATTGATTCTTCTTCTCCATGAAGATGGAATGTTTTTCCATTTGTTTGTGTCCTCTCTTATTTCTTTGAGCAGTAGTTTATAGTTCTCCTTGAAGAGGTCCTTCATGCTCCATGGTAGCTGTATTCCTAAGTATTTTATTGTCTTTGTAGTGATTGCGAATGAGAATTCACTCATGATTTGGCTCTCTGCTTGTCTATTGTTGGTATATAAAAATGCTTATGATTTTTGCACATTGATTTTGTATCCTGAGACTTTGCTGAAGTTGCTTATCAGCTTAAGGAGTTTTGGGGCTGAGAACATGGGGTTTTCTAAATATAGAATCATGTGGTCTATAAATAGAGACAATTTGACTTCCTCCCTTCCTATTTGAGTAACCTTTATTTCTTTCTCTTGATATTCCTGGCCAAAACGTCCAACACTATGTTGAATAAGGGTGATGAGAGAGGGCATCCTTGTCTTGCGCCAGTTTTCAAAAGGAATGCTTCCAGATTTTGCCCATTCAGTATAATATTGACTGTGGGTCTATCATGAATAGCTCTTATTATTTTGAGATAAGTTCCATCAATACCTAGTTTATTGAGAGTTTTTAACATGAGGGGGTGTTGAACTTTATTGAAGGCCTTTTCCATGTCTATTGAGATAATCATGTGGTTTTAGTCATTGGTTCTGTTTTTGTGATTATGTTTATTGATTTGCATATGTTGAACCAGCTTTGCTTCCCAGGGATAAGGTCGACTTGATTGTGGTGGATAAGCTTTTTGATGTGCTGCTGGATTCAGTTTGCCAATATCTTATTGAGGGTTTTTGCATAGATGTTTATCAGGAATAGTGGCCTGAAATTTTCTTCTTTTGTTGTGTATGCTAAGTTTTGGTATCAGGATGATGCTGGCCTCGTAAAATGAGTCGAGGAGTCCCTCCTTTTAAATTGTTTGGAATAGTTTCAGAAAAAATGCTACCAGTTCCTCTTTGTACCTCTGGTAGAATTCGGCTGTGAATCCATCTGGTCTTGGGCTTTTTTTTGGTTGGTGGCTATTACTATCTCAATTTCAGAACTTGATATTGGTCTATTCAGGGATTCAACTTCTTTCTGGTTTAGTCTTTGGAGGGTGTATGAGTTCAGTAATTCATCCAATTCTTCTAGATTTTCTAGTTTATTTGCATAGAGTGTTTATATTATTCTCTAATGGTAGTTTGTTTTTCTGTGGGGTCAGCGGTGATATCTCCTTTATCACATTTTGTGATTCTTCTTTCTTTTCTTTTGTATTAATCTAGCTATTGGCCTATTTTGTTAACTTTTTTCTAAAAACCAGCTCCTGGATTCATTGATTTTTTGAAGGGTTTTTCATGTCCCTATCTCCTTCATTTCAACTCTGACCTTAGTTATTTCTTGTCGTCTGCTAGTTTTTGAATTTATTTGCTCTTGCTTCTTTATTTCTTTTTATTGTGATTTTAGGGTATCAATTCGAGATCTTACTAGCCTTCTGATACGGACAGGTAGTGCTATAAATTTTCATCTTAACACTGATTTAGCTGTGTCCCAGAGATTCTGGCACATTGTTTCTTTGTTCCTATTGGTTTCAAATAACTTCTTGATTCCTGCCTTAATTTCATTATTAACCAGGAGTCATTGAGGAGCAGGATACTCAATTTCCATGTAATTGTGTGGTTTTGAGTGAGTTTCTTCATCCTAAGTTCTAATTTGATTGCACTGTAGTCTGACACATTGTTATGATTTCAGTTCTTTTGCATTCGCTGAGGAGTGTTTTACTTCCAATTATGTGGTCGATTTTAGAGTAAGTGCCATGTGACACTGAGAAGAATGTGTATTCTGTTAATTTGGGGTGGAGAGTTCTGTAGATGTCTATTAGGTCCACTTGATCCAGAGCTAATTTCAATTCCTGAATGTCGTTGTTAATTTTCTGTCTCATTGATCTGTCCAGTACTGACAGTGGGGTGTTAAAGTCTCCCACTATTATTGTATGAGAGTCTAAGTCTCTTTGTAGATCTCTAAGAACTTGTTTTATGAATCTGGGTGCTCCTGAATTAAGTACTTATATATTTAGGATAGTTAGCTCTTCTTGTTGAGTTGATCCCTTTACCAGTATGTAATGCCCTTTTTTGTCTTTTTTTTTTTTTTTTTTTAATCTTTGTTGGTTTAAAGTCTGTTTTGTCAGAGACCAGGGTTGCAACCCTGTTTTTTTTGCTTTCCATTTGCTTGGTAACTTTTCCTCCATTCCTTTATTTCGAGGCTATGTGTGTCTTTCCACGTGAGATGTGTCTCCTGAATACAGCACATGGATGGATCTTGACTCTTTATCCAATTTGTCAGTCTGTCTCCTTTAATTGGGGCATTTGGCCCATTTACATTTAAGGTTAATATTGTTATGTATGAATTTCATCCTGTCATCATGATGCTGTCTGGTTATTTTGAGGACTAGTTGATGCAGTTTCTTCATAGTGTCATTGGTCTTTGTACTTCAGCGTGTTTTGCAGTGGCTTGTACCAATTTTTCCTTTCTATATTCAAGGAGGAGCTCTTGCAAGGCAGGCCTGGTGGTGACAAAATCCCTCAGCATTTGCTTGTCTGTAAAAGATTTTATTTATCCTTCACTTATGAAGCTTAGTTTGACTAGATATGAAATTCTGTGTTTGAAATTCTTTAAGAATGTTGTATATTTGCCCCCCCGCTTATGGCTTGTAGAGTTTCTGCTGAGAGATCTGCTGTTAATCTGATGGGCTTCCCTTTGTAGGTGCCCTGGCCTTTCTCTCTGGCTGGCCTTGACATTTTTTCCTTCATTTCCACCTTGGAGAATCTGATGGTTATGGGGTTGATCTTCTCATGGAATATCTTAATGGTGTTCTCTTTATTTCCTGAATTTGAATGTTGGCCTGTCTTGATAGGTTGGGGAAGTTCTCCTGGAAAATATCCTTAAGTGTGTTTTCCAACTTGGTTCCATTCTCCCTGTCCCTTTCAGGTACTCTAATCGATTGTAGGTTTGGTCTTTTTACATAGTCCCAAATTTCTCTGAAGCTTTGTCATTCCCTTTCATTCTTTTTTTTCCCCCAATCTTGTCTGCATGCCTTATTTCAGCAAGATGCCTTAAAACTCTGATATCCTTTCTTCTGCTTGATCAATTTGACTATTGATAGTTACATATGCTGCATGAAGTTCTCATGTTGTGTTTTTCAACTCCATCAGGTCATTTATGTTCCTCACTAAACTGGTTATTCTAGTTACTAGCTCCTGTAACATTCTATCAAGGTTCTTAGCTTCTTTACATTGGATTAAAATATGCTCCTTTAGCTCAGCAGAGTTTGTTATTACCCATTTTATGAAGCCTACTTCTGTCAATTAGTTCATCTCATCCTCCTTCTAGTTCTGCCCCCTTGCTGGAGAGGTGTTGCAATCATTCAGAGGAGAAGAGGCACTCTGGCCTTTTGGGTTTTCAGCGTTTTGTTGTTGATTCTTCCTTATCTTCATGAGTTTGTCTAGTTTCAATCATTGAGGCTGCTAACCCTTGGATGAGGCTTTTGTGGGGAAACTTTTTGTTGATGCTGTTGTTATTGCTTTCTGGTTGTTTTTCTTTCAATGGTCAGATCCCTCTTCTGCAGGCCTGCTGTGGTTTGCTGGAAGTTCACTTCAGGTCCTGTTCATCTGGTTCACTCCTGTGCAAGGGGATGTCACTTGAGGAGGCTGAAGAACTGCAAAGTTGAGTGCCTGTTCCTTCATCTGGGATCTCTGGCTTCAAGGGGCACTAAACTGTTTCCGGTAGAAATGCTACTGTGTGGGATGTCTGACATTCCCTCTTTTAGAGTCTCACCCAGACGGGTGGCATGGGCTGCAGGACCCATTTAATAAGGCTCTTTGGCTGCCCCTTAGTGGAGGGAGTGTGCTTCACTGGAGGGAAAGCCACTGGTCTGGGCTGCCCGGATTCCTCAGAACTAGCAGGAGGAAAGACTAAGTCTGCTGGTCCATGGAGACTATGACCACCCCTGCAAATACAGGCTCAGGCCCAGGGAGATCAGAGTTCTGTCCCTAATCCCTGGCTGGATTTATTGGAGTTCCTGCAGGGAGGCCTTGCCCACTGAGGAGGGATGGGTCAGGGTCAGACCCAAAGAGGCACTCTGGCTGCAGTCTGCTACAGCCTGGGTTTTCAGCGTTTTGTTGTTGATTCTTTCTCATCTTCATGAGTTTGTCTAGTTTCAATCATTGAGGCTGCTGACCCTTGGATAAGGCTTTTGTGGGGAAACTTTTTGTTGATGCTGTTGTTAATAGCTATTGGGACCAAGCCATCCAGCTCCCTGAGTCCAGCAGGGGAAAAGTGTGGCCTGGAGCTATCGAGATGGCTGCTGCCCTTCCCCTGCTCTGGGAGCTTAATGTGTTAGGCAGCTAGCAGTCCCAGTGTTGGCTGCCGCCCCTTTCCCAAGAAGCTCAAAGGCTTAGACAGCAGGTAGCAGCAGCTGTGGTGCTGGTCGCCCCTCCCCTGGGGAATTCATCAGGCTTAAGCAGATTCTAGCTGAGTGGCTGTTGAGACTCAGTGTGGCTCCATGGTTGGGACCCTAGGCCCACAAGCGTTCACAAGTGGGATCTTCTGATTTGTGGGTTGCAGATTTCCATGGAAAAGCATGGTTTCCCAGGCTGTGCAGCACGCTCACTCGCTGCCTCTCTTGGCAAGTGGCTTGTGGGGTGGCTCCCCCATGTGGCTCTCAGGTGGGCCGCAGCGCCACACTGCTCTTCCTTCCTCTCTGTGGGTCATGGGAGTTGCCTAGTCAGTTCTGCTGACAGAATCTGAATATCTAAGTTGCTGGTGCTGGATTTGCATGATGCTATGGTTCTTTTTGATGGGAGCCTGTGATCACCACTGCTGCTTCTAATTGGCCATCTTGGCCCCACCCTCTAAATTTTTTTAAAAGAAATCCTAACAGTAGTTGCTTAAAAACAATTTCTGAGATATTGCTGAAATGGGGAATAATATTCTTACATTATGACTTTTGACAAACAAGTCATGATAATTTACACTAAAAATATATAGTAAATTATAGAATATAATGTTTGGTCTACAGCTACCGTCCTTGGTTAAAATCCTTTTGCAATCTTATGTTGGAAAAACCAAGTTATAGTCTGTTTTATACTGTTGTATCATCTATCCTTACTGTATCATTTTGTCAACATCATTTGCTTTTCATTAGTTGTTTTGGTCATTTCAGTGGATTATTCTTTTCACCTAATAGTTAATAGTGCTTCATCTTTCTGGGTGCATTAAATAAGACATATAACTCTTTTTCCTGCTTTCAAAAAATTTCCTTTTCTGTTAAAACTCTCAGAAAAGTTTGCATATTTAAGAACCAGTTGGGAATTAACATTTTTATTTTATTTAAGTGTTTTAGTTAATGTGAAAGTTACTATGAATTGTGTTTGTAATGACTTTGAGGGTATAAGCATTTAATTTTCTATTTTCCACTCAAAGACCATGTTAATAAGGTATGCTCTCCAACATAACAATATACAGCAAAAAAAAAAAAAAAAAAAAAAAAAACTGGTAAAATTTTAAGATGCTAAAATCTTTTACTCACCATCAAAAATTTTCATTACATAGTAGCATTTATCACCACCTACTCTTTGCCAGGTCTTTCACTGTTTCTGGTTACCTTAACTGAAGTCTTTTATTAAGTCAGATTTGCTTTCCATTAACAGTCATTTCTTTGGTTCAGTTGTACTTAGATCTTCAACTATTTGTTACGGAACTGCTAATTATTATAGATCTAAAGGTAAAGAAAATGATTCCTTTTTTCAAATATTTCATATGTGAACATGAGTATAATACTACTTAATTCAATAAAAAAATATTTCTTTTCTGTCTGCAGAGTTCAGGGAAGAAGTTAAAAAATGATGTTATAAACATGTTATTTAATGATAAGTGGTTCTTCAGCTAGACATGTTAGCTTACAAAGAGAGGGTCATTGTCTTTAAAAGAAGTGCCACAATGTATACTGACATAAAAAGCTTCAAAATGGCAAATCAGAGTAGTTTTAGGCATAAAATGATCCTTCATAAATGCAGCTCTAATCTGGGTAAAACCTAAAACTCCTTAGCTTGGTGTAATAGGTACTTAGTCATTTGACTTATATTAGTTTACCAGCCTCACGATCAATCAGTTCCTACACTGCACCCCTGACCCAAACATGATACTTTTATACTTCAATCATACAAAAATGTTTACACAGTGTCTATATCCTGTTTTGTCTTGGCACAAGCTGTTCTCTGTGTCAAAAATTCCCTTCCTGAATGTGTCTACCTTTCCTTTACAGTTCATCCAACCAGTCACTCAGGGCAGAGCTTGGGAATCTCCATCTTTCATGCTGCCATTGCATTCATTATTATTATACTATAATCATTTATTTCCCTATCTTACTCCCTAAGGAAGAAACTTGTTATTCATCTCTGCATTTCTACCAAGCAGTGTACTTTATAAAGGTTCAAGAAGTTATTGTTAACTAGTTAGACAAATTTATCTTATATTGGTGTGTAAAAATGTTTATATATAATATTTGATTATATATATATAACATTTGGATTCCAGAAAATCTCAATAATAGACTAAACTTCATTTGGACATTAGATGTGACACAGCAATAATATTTTCAATACTTCCTCCTTCCATCCATGTCTAGTGTTTTCTTTTTATTTATTTTTCTGTCACCAGTAGGATAAAATTAAAGATTTGGTTTTACGTTTAGTAATTTTCTCTGTATAATATTCTATCCATGTCACCACACTCTATCAGCTCTATGATTAATGTTTCATTAGCAATATCCCTTGAAAACAGTTGTTGTTACTGGCTCCAATGGTACACATCGAAATTAGGTTATGTCGGCCAGGCGTGGTGGCTCAAACCTGTAATCTCAGCACTCTGGGAGGCCAAGATAGGGAGATCACCTGAGGTCAGGAGTTTGAGACCAGCCTGGTCAACATGGTAAAACCCCTTCCATACTAAAAATAACAAAATTAGCCAGATGTGGTGGCCCATGCCTATAATCCCAGCTACTTTGGAGGCTGAGGCAGAAGAACCACTTGAACCTGGGAGGCAGAGGTTGCAGTGAGCTGAGACCAAGTCACTGCACTCCAGCCTGGGCAACAGAGTGAGACCCTGTCTCAAGGAAACAAAAAAAGAAATTAGGTTATGTCAATAGATTCTAGAATATAGACAACTTTAGAATTATCTACTTATCTTTAACAGATTGAAAATCAATTGATAGTAAAATGAAAAAATTCTGTTTTCATTTATGACCTATGACCTACAAAGGATATTAAAAATCTAAATGTTAATTCTGCCTTTGTGGTAACAAACAAACAAACAAAAACAAAAAACAAAACAAAAAAAACCTCTGTTTCCTTTCATCGTATCTTTCTTGCACACAAAGCAGATTTTTTTCTTGATTTACATCAACTTTGAATTGTGTTTGCCTCTGGTAGCTTGTAAATTAGATGGCTTTTATTGTATTCTGGCATCTTCACTAATTCAATGTGTATCTTGTTTGAACATTTAAATTTTAGTAAGACTTTATATATTCTCAGTTACATTCAGTGTACTAGTTTTGCCAGAATATCAGTTGAAAAAAGTTATAAAATGCCTGACCATATGGTCCCTTGATGCAAAACATTTAATACGAAACTCAAAGTAAACATTGCAGAAGTATTTTTGGAATCATTACCAAATGTTGATGCTACATTATAAAGGCTACATGACAACACTCCAAATGTTAAGCATTCTTGAACTGAGAAGCATTTTCATAATAACGAACAAAAGGGGGTTGTAAAAAGGGAACATAGGCATTAATTTCATTTGTAGTGAATTCGAATCAGATGTGGCAATTTTAAGTTGAAGATGTCATGTCCCTAAGCCTCAAGATCTGAGAAAAATAATTATTTTTGGAATAATAGTATGAATGTCATTTTATTGTAAATCTTCCACTGAAAAGTGTTTGGTCATGACAGCGAAGCTTTATTATTATTATTATTATTATTATTATTATTATTATTATTTTGAGATGGAATCTCGCTCTGTCACCCAGGCTGGAGGGCAGTGGTGCAATCTCAGCTCACTGCAAGCTCTGCCTCCCGGGTTCACGCCATTCTCCTGCCTCAGCCTCCTGAGTTGCTGGGACTACAGGTGCCCAGCTAATTTTTTGTATTTTTATAAGAGACAAGATTTCACCATGTTAGCCAGGATGGTCTCCATCTCCTGACCTCGTGATCTGCCCGCCTCGGCCTCACAAAGTGCTGGAATTACAGGTGTGAGCCACCGTGCCCGGCCTGCTTTATTCTTTAAGATTGTGTTTATATCAGATTACATGTTATATCAGTGCTTTCTGGTTACCTAAATTTCTCCTGTAATTCAAATTGGTCATTGAATTATCTTCCTTAGGAGCTGGATTATGTTGAATAGCTAATATGCCATACATAGGAAGCATAGCCTCAAAAGATGATGCACCTTAAATTCCAAGAGGAGAATCACATGGAATTTTCTCAACTTTGACTTTATTTAGAGATATGCAAGATATTTGCACATTTTCATCAGTTTTTGAATATAATCTATATACAATAAAGTCTACTGTAATTGTACAATTGTAGAAATTTTGACAAATATGTAGTCATGTAGCCATCACCACAATCATGTTAGAGAACATTTCCATCGCTCTAAAAAATTATTTAATGTGTATCTGCGACAGATTCTCTCCCCATCACTCCAGCCCCTGACAATCACTAATCTACATTCTGTCATATAGCTTTGCCCTTTCTAAAATTTCCTGTGAATAGAATTTTATTCTATTTATTATTATTCTATTTATTTATTTTTATTTCAATGAATAGAAAGAATTTTAAAATGTATAGTCATTTGTGTTAAGTTGATTTTATTTGGCATGCTGCTTTTGAGATTCATCGACATCGTTGCATGTTTCAGTAGTTTGTTCTTTTTATGACTGAACAGTACTTCATTATATAAATATACTCAAATTTGTTAATGCACTCACAAGCTGATGGAGATTTACACTTGTTTTCAGTTTATGGCTTTTGTGAATAAAGCTGATGTAAACATTTAAGTAAAAATATTGGTTTATACATATGCTTTCATTTCTCATAGAGAAACAGAGTTAAATTGCTGTGTCATTTGATAAGTACATGTTTAACTTCATAAGATACAACTAAATTGTTTCCAAGGTGCCTGTACCATTTTGTATTCTGAGTAGCAATGTACGAATATTTGAATTGCTCCATATCATTATCAACGGATCTCAAATTTATCTAAGGATATAATATAATCTTAATAAAAATTTGAGCTTACTTTTGTTTTTAGTAAGAAATGACAAGCTGATCTAAAATTTCTATGAAAATACAAGGGACCTGGAATAGCCAAAACAACTCTGAAAACATTAACTAATGCTGAGGGACATATACTACCTGATTTTAGGCATTATAAGGGCTCAGTGAACAAGACATTGTACTGATGTAAAGATAAACTAATAGATCAATGGAACTGGATAGAAAACCTAGAAATAAATCCACAAATAAATGGTCTATTTTTGACAAATAGTACAAGACAATTCAAGGAGGAAAACATAACTGTTCAATAATTAATTCTGGAATATATGGGTAGTCACACACAAAAGCAAATGAATATCAATCCTGATCTCACAACATATACAAACAAAACCTCACAATGTAGCATAGACCTAAAGATAAGAGCAAAAACTGAAACTTCTTGAGCAAAACAAGAGAAAATCATTGATGTTGGATTCAAAAATAGATTTTAAATTAGACATCAAAAGCAAAAGTATGTAAAAAAAATTAATAAATTAGGCTTCATCAAAATGTAAAACACTGTTGAAAAGGCCTGGGAACAGAGAATTAAAACTTAGATTGCATGGGGGTGGCATTGGAAAGGGGCACAAAAGGAGGAATTTCCATTGGCCATGGGGAACTTTGGGGGATTAAGAAATATGTTTATTATCTTGTTTGTGTTGATGTCTAAATTTAACAATCAATTATCCTTAAATATATGCATTTTATTGTATGTCAATTATACCTTAAAATGTTTTCAAAATTCCAGGGCACGTGAATGCCTATGTAACAAAACTGCACGATCTGCATATGTAACCCAGAACTTAAAGTATAATTTAAAAAAAGTTTTAAAAATTTACTTAATCAAATGTTGTCAAACAATTTTATTTACCTTCTAGTTATATAAGACAATAATATGTACTGTTAAAATCTGTTAAATTCCAGAGAGATTCTGAAATTTCACCCTAGGAATTTTCAGCGTTTCCTCTTGGTGGTGGTGGTGGTGGTATTTATTTGCTTTGCTTGTTCTGCTTTCTTTTGTTTTAAAGAATGGGACACAGGTTGTTAGATTAAATGCTTCCTTTCTGTTATTTATTTTAAATGTTATAATTGGGGTTAACTATTCGGGCAAGGATTTTTCATTCCTTGGAACTCCCTTGAGTGTATGTGTATGAGTTTAAACCCAATTAATTAAAAACTTAAATGCGTTGGTTATTTGACTTGGTCTGCTGATTTGCTTGATTTTGCACTTCGAAGTCTTTTAAAGAAAAAATCTGAGTCTTCTTGTGCATCTAAAATGGGTGAGAACAAGAAGACAGAACATGTTACCTCTCTTACCAGGCAGAAGACGATCCATTTGGCATCTTGCCTGGAAAGTTGCAAACTCAATTAAATGCACATATGGCCCATAGCAGTAAGCATTCATCTTTGCCAAGACTTACTCCTTTATGGCATTTCCAAACCATGGCTATGCTATAAACCTTTTCCATGGAATGAATTGTATCTGATTCCTTAATAATTTCAAATTGCACGATACTTTCTCTACCATAAATGTTATCAGAAATGAACCAAAATAGAACATCAGGACAGATTCTACAAGAGTGCTTTTCCTGCTGAGGTACATTTTATTTAGGAAATCAGGTCTGGAGATATCTCGCGTTAATGAGAGGTAGTGGTAGAATTAATAAATCTCCCAATACTCCCTGAAGCAGCTGCTCCTTTTTGAAATAATGAGCATATGGTTTCATCATATTTTATTGATTTGATCCCCTTGAGCTAAAGAAATATTCCAGTGAAATGCAAACAACTTTTACAATTTCTGCGTATTTCTCAAGCCCACTATTTTCTTGACTAAACAGGAAGCTGATGAGCATACAAATGAAAAGTCAAAGGCAGTGTTCAGATTTTTTTAACCAAAGAGAAAGCAAAAGGGAAGGTGGGGATCATGAAACATTTTTATTTCTGAGATATCCCTCTACACATTTATAAGACTTTAAAAACAAAGTGGAACTGAGTAGTAAACTAATGGTATAAAAGAGTCCCCATGTTTTGCACAGATGCAGGAATGTCAGAGTTTGAGCCAATGATGGATATACTAGGAAGGTAGAAAGAGATTGAAACTTTCTAGCAAATTGTGACGAGGGTTGCTTCATGTAAGTATTGTCAAAATGAGAGGTTTGATGTAGGACATAAAAGGAAAGGATATGCTAATCAACCCAAGACTGGGCGGGAAACAGTAGAGTGAGTGAAAAAAGAATTAGGTCAACATCAGAAGAAACAGGAAGATAATTTCCAAATAAAGTAAACCAAGCTCTTGGAGATTTACAGAAAAATGTATGTTTTAATCAGAGTCTTACCCACTACCCTGTCAATCGTCCATTTTTAGGAGAACCTATCCTCTTAGAGTTGTATAATTTTATGGAACAAAATTATACTTTTAGTTAGAATTTATTTTATTCTATTGTGGTAGAGCATGATACTCCTTCAGTGTGAACTCTGGCATGCTTTTACAATTAGATGGTTGATTTAAAATGTAGATTATTGAGCCTCACCCTCACAGAAACAGATTCAGTAGATATAGGGTTAGGCTAAGATCTACATTTTAATGAGCTCCACAAATAGCTCTGCACTGATAATTTTTCCCTTCTGCTTCCTGCTGTATGTGGTCTGGGAAGCTCTGAATTTTGCCATTTGCAACTTTGACCTGGGTTAATTACCCAAAAAGAGCTACTTCCATGCCTATTACGCCAGAAGAAGCAAGGGGTTCTGGCTAATTTGTTTGCTAGCTTTATGAGGTATAACAATAAAGGAAAAGAGTAGGAAAATATTTTAATATAAAACTATACGAGGTTACCGTTAATTTTATTGTACTTTTCAGCCATAGTCTTCTGTTAATCTCTGTTAAACAGGTGCCTTTGCAGTCACAGGAAACCAAACACCACATGTTCTCACTCATAAGTGGGAGCTGAACAGTGAGAACACATGGACACACGGAGGGGAACATCACACACCAGGGCCTATCGGGGGATAGGGGGCTAGGGGAGGGATAGCATTAGGAGAAATAACTAATGTAGATGATGACTTGATGGGTGCAGCAAACCACCATGGCATGTGTATACCTATGTAACAAACCTGCATGTTCTGCATATGGATTCCAGAATATAAATATAATAATAATAATAATAAAACAGATGTCTTTTTTGAAAGACTGCTCTAGATCTTTTGTTGTCATGTCAAGGTATCCTATGACCCTCAAAGAGGAATGATTGCAGTCTAGCATTTCTGAAACAACTTGATCACATTATTCCTTTTAGGAGGAGGAGTGCCCATTAATATTCTTTCAAAGCTAATACTCAATAGAATGCACTATGGATAATGCTAGTTTATGGACTCAAGCCAGTGTACATTTGTACAAATGTATAGCAATAGTGAATAAGAGACTGTTCAACAGTGCACGCCCAGACATTATTGCTAATTTACCGCAGGAGTTGATCTCAATATGTTGTCAAGTTCAATCAGACCAGAGAATGACCGAGAAGAACTTCAAGTGAGGTTTCTAAACCACAGTACTAGATGTGACAACGTTAATGAGACTGGGTTATAGTTGTATAAAAATCAGTGGTTGGCAATAGCCTGTCTGAGAAAAAGATGTTTCTTAGACCAATATGTTTAAACTTCCTAGGAAGAGCTGCATAAGTAGGGCTGGATTGTAAATGGAAAAACTCACTAAAGGAAAGAAACTTCAAACAAGTTGGGGCAAAATGCTATTGTATACAGAGGAAGTGAATTGCAGGTACAGAAACAAAGGTTGAAAAGTGTGTGTGGCCTGAATCAATTAATGTCATAGGATGAACACGATAGAGTTTTGTATGTCAGACATATATATAGACTCTAAAAACCATAGACTGTCATTTATTGAGTGCTTCTTATACTCTAAACTGATGTCAATCACTTTTCTATTTTTTTTTTTTTTAGAAAAAGTATTGTTCGGTAGTGATATTTTTCCCAATCTGTCATCCAGGTTGGAGTGCAGGGGCACGATCTCAGCTCACTGCAACCTCTGCCTCCAGGGTTCAAGTGATTCTCCTGCCTCAGCCTCCCAAGTAGCTGGTACTACAGGCGTCTGCCATCACACCCAGCTAATTTTTTGTATTTTTAGTAGACAAGAGGTTTCACCATGTTGGCCAGGTTGCTCTCAAACTCCTGACCTCAGGTGATCCACCCGCTTCAGCCTCCCAAAGTGCTGGAATTACAAGCGTGAGCCACTGTGCCTGGCCACTTTTCTATTTATCTTAGAAAACATTATCTAAAATAATCCTCACAAATAATCCTTACAGCACAATATGTTACATACTTTGTTAGATGATAGATTATCTAATGCAATTGTGACAACAACCTTACAAAGTGAAAGCAAAACACCACATCCAATGACATGTTTCTCTAAGGTAGGGAAGTGGAAGAGCCTTAAAGTTATTTATTATTGGTCATTTATTTATAATCATTTCATTTAGTTATTACTCCAACTTTAGGTTTTATTTTGTGTTGTTACTTTTAAATAGTTTCTCTCTTAAAATTATATCATTTTCTCTGACTCTCTTAAAAAGTAATGACAACTTATAGTAGTGACAGAGAAGAATGTTTATGAAACATTTTGTTCTGCTATTAGCCAAAAATGATTTCTGTACTATCTTAATAGCTTTTGTTTCTTTGTTGTCTCCAAACTTCATAAGATTAACTGATTATCAATAATATTAGGCAAATCAATTATGATACTGCTCTGAAATAAAAATTATTGAACAATTAACTAACAGAATATTTAAAAACATACTTCAGTTTTTTCATGTTAGAGTGAAAATGGATCATATCTATCATATGATGGGCATGAATTAATAATTACTCTAAATGAAAGGTATGGCCCAGGCATAGTAAAATTTCCTATAATACAAACAGTCATCTTCATTTCCTGAATTTGTACAAGTTGTTTAAACTGTTCACATATTCCCCTCCAGAACTCATGGAATAATTCTGTTTTGCATTAGGTTAGAAAAGAATCTTCGGTTACATCTCATGATTGTTTGGCATTAACACACTATCCAGATCATGACCCAATGCTCTGATCTTAAACACTTTAGATCAACAGTTTTTCTTGCCACCACAGTTGAGGATAGCTACTGCTTTCATTGACTTTTTAGTCTGAGAACTCCATGAGGTCAATATTGTTTTCCTATTTTTCAAGTAAGGAGACTGGCAGAAAGAAACCTGTTCAAGTGTCACAATCAAAGCAAATCACTTGAAAATTAAACTTTGAACCTAAAGCATCAGAGATACAGAATAAGGCAAAGCACATGTTTTATGCTGTGAAAGCCTTTGCTTCTTTTTAAAACAAAATATTGTAAATAATGATCTACAATATTGTTTACAAGGAATGAATTCAACTTATATTTATAAGTCTACAGATGGCACTACAAATTATAATAAATAAATGAGTATCTATTATGGATAATTTGGGGATACAAAGCAAATTTTCAGAATATTATGAAACGCTACTTATTTATATTCTGTTCTAATATACATATGACAACCTTTTTTTTTTTTGGTCTGGGCTCAAAAATTCATTTTCACATCACATATTACTTAGGGGGGAAAAAGGGAAAAAATCAAAGCCAGAGTGTAATTTTTATGTTTTCTGAACTAATCTGTTCAGAAGTCTCTCATTTCTGATTTCCCTCATTTAATATTAAATCAAAATGATCTTACTATGAAAGAAGGCAGACTTTAAAATATCTTGAATTTGCAGAACTTGTAATCACCATGAAAATTAAGATTTATTTACTTACAAGTTTGTATATTAATGTTGTTTGGCTTGTCCTCACCCAAATCTCATTTTGAATTGTAGTTCCCATGATCCCCACATGTCATGGGAGGGATCTAGTAGAAGGTAACTGAATCATGGACCAGTTACCCAAATGCTGTTCTTATGATAGTGAGTGAGTTCTCACGAGATCTGATGGCTTTGTAAGGGGCTTCCCCCTTCACTTGGCACTCATTTCTCTTTCCTGCTGCCATGTGAAGAAGGATGTGTTTGCTTCCCTTTCTGCCATGATTGTAAGTTTCCTGAAGCCTCCCAAGTCATGTGAAACTATGAGTCAGTTAAACCCTTTCCTTTAAAAATTACTCAGTCTCGAGTATGTCTTTATTAGCATCATGAGAACTGACTAATAAATACATTAATATGTAAATTTGTCAGATTTCATGACAAAGTTCTGTAATTATAGCAGAAGCTAGACTTTTTTATGGATATTCAAGTGACAATAAAACAGATAAACGCAATACCTCTTCTTTGTAATGTGATTTATATGTATGCATATATACACACATATACATACATATATTTGTAACATTGTAGTATAGATATTATATTTAACCAAGATACTTAATTTCTACAAATTAACAGTCTCTTAAATGTGTGGTGAACCAATAAATGACAATTCTGTATAACTTAGTAAAAACAATAAGTCTGAAATTATTTATCTTACTTTTTTCATAAATTAATATAACCCATTTTGACGCTGAGAACATCTGGTTTTATGTGCATACATACTGAGACAGTTAACTCATACTCAAAGAGAATACATAAATGTGGAGTGATAATGAATAAAACAAGGGAGTAAAAGCCACCTTGTGATGTTAATACTTGTTGAAGATTAACAATTAATTCCTATTAAAAATCAGTTATTTAAAATGTGCACATCATAAGGAAAATTATTCAGTAATATAGATGTTTGTTGAACACAGGAGAAATGGAAAAATCCATTTGTTATCTTTAACATATCAAAAATCAGATATTGTTTGAAATATTTGGTCACCTTTTGTAGGCAGAGTATAAAAACTTATATCTTGCTATTTGTATTTTTTATTTTTTAAATGTGGGTAAAGTAAACCTAATTGTGAACAAAATTATGAAGAAAGCATTTTGTTTATAAGCCATTTTTACATATAATTTCTGATTTTCACTCTATGTCACTGTGCCCTACAGTATCAAGAATTTATGTACAAGTCAGTATTCTCAGTGTTGTCCTACCAGTAGCCATCATAGGAAGAATGCTGTCTCTCGAGAAATTATTATTTTTTTGACCCAATTATCTTTCTACACCAAACATTCATGATTTCTGAATACTGTTTTCAAAAAGAAAGAGATTTGATGAATAAATGTATGCTAAAGTGTGAGTGACTCCAGCCTACATATTATGTTTTATAGAAGTTATTTGATAGAAAAATAACAACGGTAACCCAAATAATTGACTCTATATTGGTGAAAATTCAAAACTGCAGTAACCTGTTGGAAATGTTTACGGAGCTAGATCCTTTCCCTAGATTTCTTGAAATCATATCCCATCAGAAAATATGATTTCAATGAGTTAGAGGCAACATGATATTATTAAAGAATGTGTGCTTTGGAATCAGATAGGTTCAGGTTCAGGGCAATTACTACATAAACTGGAAACTTTGGATAGGTTTCATAATCTCTCCAAGTCATAGTTGTCTAATTGGTGAAATGAATTCATAAAACTTGCTTCTATAGCTTTTTATGAAGATTACAAATAATATATGTGGCCAAGGGCACTGTGGGACACACCTATAATCCCAACACTTGTTAGAGGCTAAGGTGGGAGGATTGCTTGAGGCTGGGAGTTCAAGACAAATCTGGGCAACACAGCAAGACCCCACCTTGACAAAAATAATTTTAAAAAATAGTCCCAGTAAGAGTAGTAGTCCCAGCTACTCAGGAGGCTGAAATGAAAGGATTCCTTAAGCTCAGGAGCTCAAGGTTGGAGTGAACCATCATTGCACCATTGCACTTCGGCCTCGGTGATGAGGAGAGATCCTAAATAAATAAATAAATATATATATATAAAATATCTAGCATGCAGATAAAATTACCACACAATACATATTATATATAATGAATTAAAAACCAGTATTTGAATGAAGCCTTTAAATGCATGTTTTCATATTATTCACGGCTCTAGGAGCATGCTTAATTTGACACAAAATAGTCTCACCATATGGTTTACTGTTTTCCGTATTCAAAGTAAAAATGCCAAATGGTGCTGTAAACAGAATTAGCAAAAATTAGGATAAGGAAAAACTAGAAGAAGGAAATTCAGCAATCAGGCACCTTAAAAATTCAAACCACATAATGAAGAATCTAGAATCAAGGTAGAACAGAATTTGATCGAATTTAAATCTTATGTATACTATGCCATCATATGCTCTTCTGTATTGTTATTACTAGCTGTAGTAATCATGAGAATAATGCTTATAGCTTTAGAAGGGGAAAGAATAGGATATTTGATAACTAAATTGTTTTGTGAAATTTGATTCAGGTATTTCAGTAATAATGGATATCTACATATTACCCTCTATTTTATGAAGCATTTCCATAAAAAATCATATTTAATCCTCTCTATTGGTTCATGAATTTTTATCAGTTGAGCTGATAAACTTTCATATAGCTGTTGTGTGCAGGATACTTTCTTGGCAGTAACTGTTGAACCCAAATCCATTACGCCCACTTTGCAGTTTTTATTAGTCAACACCTAGACTACAAGTCATTATGTCCTCTACCTCTTACACTATTCCCTTTTCTATTGATCATTTTCTGCACTAGGGTTCCTAAAATCTTAATTTCATTGATCTGAATCTGTTCCCCCAAATCAGACTCCTCAAACTGTGACCTACATAAATGCCATATCTCCTAGAAGATTTCTATATATCTTTAAGATGCTCCTTCAGCTTATTTGACTTAAGTGAAACTGGTTCTATGCACCATATCCCCTTTTCTCTGGAGTTTTCTCAAATTGCTGATGTTCTCATTGCTTACTAATCTTGGGGATGAGTTGTACAATCTTTGCTCCTCCTCCCATTATTAATGCTTCTGCTGAATCACAATTTCTGTATCTTTTGAATAAAATTAAGTCTTTTTGAGATTTATAGTACTGAGCTATAGTACTCTCTTCGCTTTCAGCATTTACATTGATAAGTGTTACTATCTTCACCAATTTTTATGTGGTTCCCTTTCATTTGTTAGGGATTTCATTGCCTGGCTTACAGCATTCCTCTGAAATTCTCTGTATCTGACATCTAGCTATTTTCCTGGTGACTTAAGTGTCCCCATGAATGGCATGTCTGCTCCAGTGGCCTCCCAGGTCTTCAAATTATGACCTTGGATAATTTTCTCTTCCTCTAATTTAGCTACTCTCACCATCATACTTTGGCTCTTGTCAACACATGCAACAACTATAAAACTGAAATAAAACATAAAATGCTACTTCTTCTCAACTTGCTTATTCACATTTTGTCCTTCACAAAATAGGGACCACCTGTTTTGGTGGTCCCTTCACTTCTTATCCTCCTTAGATTTTAAAGTTCATCATTTCAGCAACCTCTTGCAAAACTTAATCCTTTCTTCTTAATTTTTAATTGAACACATCTGCCCAACCCTTACTGTGAATGAACCTAACCATCTGTTTCCTCTAAGTTTGCACTGATTATCCTAAGAACCCTGAAAAATATCATATTAGACAATGTATGAATTCTACTGTAAATTGAGAAGTAACAACTTCAAATGGGCCCTCATCATGGCCACATTTCTCTGATTCTCTTAACTCTCTTTTACATTCTCTACTATTATCTCAAACCTTTTCTACTATTTTTTCAGACATTATAATAACCTTATCTTGCTTACTCTCATGAAGTCATCTGGACTTCTATTTTAAAGAAAAAAATAAAAAGTGTCAGAATGGGATGGTGAGAGCTTTCTTGCCCTCTCTGGGCAGGACTCTCCCGGAAGCTTGATGTGCTCACCAACCTGGAAGCTCCTCAAATCCCTTAAAGGAGGTTCTTTTTGTTTTATAAGTTGTTATTCTTTCAATGTAAAGATTGAGCAATTTAAGAAACAATAGGAATGGTATATTGAGAAAAAGGTTAAATAATAGAAAAATGTATTATTTATGATCTCCAAAGGTGAGAGGGAACAGAGCCCACAGCAGAGGTGGCAGAAGCTACCTTACGGAGAAAACGAGAAGTTAGTTCTCTAATTAATAGTATAAAATTAAAAAGGACATGTGAAGATGTGGGTAGGTTGGAATGTTTTAACTAAAGTAAGTTTCAATCTGATACTTTTTATTTTTTCTTTAAAATTCATATATATATATATCCATTTTATATACACACACACACACAGACACACAAGCATGTTACAACTATACTGACACAACATAATTTTCGTTACTCTTTGGCAACTGCCTTCTTGCCTTTACCAACTATGGTTCATTTAGCTCTGGAGTCTGCCATGTGAGCTTACCTAGGATGGGCAACATGTAAAACGTATATTTTAACACATATTTTACATATTATATATTTTTCTTTTATTTCTCACTGCATAATAAATTCTACTTGACATCTTGTCTTATGCATTTTAGTGGCTCTTCAAATTCAAATGTGAGAAACTGAAAGCCTTTGCATCTTCTGTTAATCTGCCTGTAATGTTCACTTCTCCTATTTATCTAGTTCATTCTTGCTTGCCCTACAGGTTTCAATTTAAACAAAACTGTTCTTTCTCTTTCACTAGGTCAGTTTTTGTGTTATGGGATCTCATTACATCACTTACATCTCTTTGTTCATCTCAGTTACAAATTATGTTTTTATATTTGTTACATTTGTTTGTGTGATTATTGTCTTTATCCCTCATTAAAGAACACATTCCAAGAAACAAGAGACAGTATCTCACTATGAAATTAACACCTAGAGCAATGTGAAGCATACAGTAGGTACACAATGAACATTTGTTAAATGCATTTCAATGAGCATGTATTGGACTCTCTGACTTATATCCTTTATCATAACATGTTAGGGCAGCACATTCTGTTTTTTCTTTGTGTCGCCTTTTACTCCATACCTTGGACAAGCCTTTTCCATCCTGACTCTATGGATGTCACAAGTATATCCACAGAACATAATTTTGGTCACCCTTCTGTAACTACTTTCTTGTCTTTACCACTATGGTTCAGTCTTCCTAGTATTTACCTTTGGAGGCTGCTATATGAGCTCACCTAGGATGAGGAATATGTAATACACAAGATTTTAACAAATAATATCTTAATATACTAGTAAAGTAGTAGTAACATAATGAGAAAGTACTATGGTAACAAGAGACGGATAAGGAGGTTAGGGTCAGACATAGGGAGGCTTGACAAGAAGAAACAGGAGAGAAGGCAATGACACCAAGAAAGAATAAGAAAGAACAAGTGCCTATCTCATTCTATTATACTGTAGGCTGGAATTGTCTATAACACAACCTATTTTTTTTTCAATAATAAAAACTCTCCCTTTAGACATAGGTCTATTTCATGACTCTAACCCAGAAGGTGGTGCTCTCACCACTGTTTCCCCTGCATAAACTCCCCTGGAGAAGAGTTCAACTTTGTTCACCCTGAGCCAGTCACTTTCTAGAAATACCCCATCATTCTTATTAAGGCGTCTACACACTGACAAGTTCCAAATAGCCCCACCACATAAACATGATACCAATTTTACAAAAGAGAAAACCAAACCAAGAGTTATTATTAGGTGTACAATCAAAGTCACAGAGCTTGTAATAGTGAAGAGTTTTCAATTCAGGTCTCCTGGTGAGAAATAGCATAATTTTTAACTCTTTCCTAGTGCTGCTATAGCTGATCATGTCTCAATAATATATTAAACAAATCACTGAAGTTAAAAAGGAAAAGGAGGCCGGGCGCAGTGGCTCAGGCCTGTAATCCCAGCACTTTGGGAGGCCAAGTCAGGCGGATCACGAGGTCAGGAGTTCAAGACCAGCCTGGCCAAGATGGTGAAATCCCACCTCTACTAAAAATACAAAAAATTAGCCGGGCTGGTGGCACGCGCCTGTAATCCCAGCTACTCCGGAGGCTGAGGTAGAGAATTGCTCAAACATGGGGGACAGAAGTTTCAGTGAGCCGAGATCATGCCACTGCACTCCAGCCTGGGCGACAGAGCAAGATTTTGTCTCAAAAATAAATAAATAAATAAATAAATACGAAAAGGAGACTTAAGTTTATTGAAGCATTTTCTAACAAACTAATGAAATGTGTTCACCCAGGGAAAGAGACCAAAGAGACCAAAGGGCAGACCAGCGAATTCTGCAATCCCAGGGAGAATGCTAAAGTTATCTGGAGAGAAGGAACATGATTCCAGTAGGTTTAGTCCTTTGCAGAAAATTGACAGATATTCCTTCACCAAAGATATAATGATAAGTGGCTGGAGAGAAGTAGATGGCTAGTTCATAAATAAGAGGGCTAAAAGAAAGTAAGCGATTTTCTTAAATACCTCTTGACAAGCAAATAATGTATTGTGGGGAAGGAAGGACTATACATTTTCCTTAATTAAAAGTGCCAGAAATATGGGAGTAAATGAGTAAGATATTTAATTTTACAAATTATATTAATCTTTGTATTACATGAAGCCATCACTTAATAAACACCTTAGTATACTAAAGAGAAGCCATTTCCTTCAAACACTGGAAAAATTTACTTAGATATAAACATGGCTCACACACTTTCAAAATTTATGAGACTAAGGCCTTGTATAAGTTTAATAAGAAAAAAATTACTAAACATTGACAAAAAATTGTACAGAGTCAAAGTTTATAGCAATATTTAAGTCAATAAAACACCCATGTATAAATGTACCCCATTAAGTAAACTTTACATATTTCATCATTATTTAATCAACTCAGGTTTCCCCAAAGTTGTGAGAATAAACTAAAGACACTCATCTTGATACTTTTTCTTATTTTCCTAAGTTGTGTCTTACATGATGTCTTGAAACACAGTCATGGATGCCTAACAACACACACTCCCCGCCACACACACACATGTGCCTGCATGTGACCAGTAGGATTCCAAGATGAAACAAGTATGAAAAATACTACCTCTGTTATCCTCTTTTTGATATGTACAACAAGCGTTATGAATTTAAAAGCTCGGAGAAGTCCTACAGTAGAAGGTCTGTAGTATAACTTTGTTTAGGCCTTGTTTACAAAATTACTTTGAACCCAAACCCTTTGCCATGAATATGCATTTACATTTTGCATACTATTATTGCTTTTGGAAGACTGTTGGTGAAACAAAAATCTATTTGTAAACTCCAGAAGTTTATGCTTCAAAAAATATGGCTAAAAAATTCTTATGAATGTATTTTTTTGGAATTCTAACATTTTATTGGGAGAAAAATTATAATTGATGGATTTTATAGCATAGGCTCCCTGAGAATGTGCAAGTTTTCTTTCTAAAGTAGTTGACCAACTTCTAAAGAAACTATGTTTAGCAATAAGTAAATACACACATATCAATAACTGCACAGAAAAAAATTGCATCAGATCCTAATGGTGACTCAAATTTTTATTTGCTGACTCAATTAGTAATTCCCATAGTTACTTAAGTACAAAGTTTTCTTCTGTCTTTAGTTAAAGACATTGTCTCTACTTTTCGTCAATTGTCTATCTGTGTGTGAAATTGGTAATTAAAAAGAGGTCGTACAAATAAGCTTCAGTCTATTGACACTCATTTGAATTCTCAAATAGAAACTGGTGGAAGAAGAAGTTTAGCATGGATAAAAAATTAATCATGTCACAATTGAATAAAGATGCTACCAGTTTAGAATTTTTCTGGTGGATGAGTTTTTTTCTTTTTTTAAATCTCTAAACTAAACCAATAAAAATTTTTATTTCAGGTGTCAGTGTACTTAATATTTGATATAATGGATTTTTCTTAATGGGAAGGATATGTTACAAGGTAAAGACAGAAGTCAGAATTCATTGTCTTTGTCTTATTTTTTCCTACAGAGAATTAGCCTCTATCTTATATAGTAAGTTTCACAAACAGAAAGGTAAAGACAGATTCCAGCAGGATGTTCAAATCCAAAATACTGAGAGATACAAATATCACGATGAGGAATCAGGAGTAATGCAAGCACTTCCCCATTCTACTAAACTCCACGTTATAAATTCTCTTGAGAGAAATTTCAAGCCCAGGAGGACTTAGTTTTGAAATGTGCAGTTAAAGATATTTGTAAAGAATATCTCAATTGCAATCAGTTTGCCAATCCTGGAGTATTTACTTGAGATTTACCAAAGTATGAGAATAAAATGTTCTGTTTTTAATATATGTGGAAGAAAACAAAATCACCATGAATGAAAAATAGTGGGACATTTATCAGGGAAAAGTGTTCATCATTTCTAAAGTTTCTACACATTTATGTATTCTAGAAGTGTAACTTTAATAAGTGTTTCTGTTTAAATATAGAGCATTTCTATTCAGATTAACATTTCTCAGGATAGGCAAAAGAAATTCAATTTAACAAAATGCCAATGAATCTGAGAGAAGGGTTGTCTAGCATCTGTAATCTTAGTGAAATAAGAGGAAAATAAAAGTATCACACCTAACAAGTTTAACATACAAAAAGTAGATTTGGTGATTTAAAATTCCAAGTAAAAGTGTTGGGAGCCAGATGAGTATGGCAGTTAGTATGCTCCAACTACAAGTGATAGAAAATCACAGTTTCAATACCCTTAATTGGGTTTTATTTAAAAATTTACTAATTCACTAATTAAGAAACCAGAAAATAACAGAAAAGGACAAATTCAGGATTGGTTATTCCAGTGACGTGAAAAGAAAATGAACAATTTAGTTTATTCCCGTGTCTCTGCTCGACCGCCAATCCCCACACTTACTGACTTTGCTCTTTGACTTACCCAGTGTTCCAGACATAACACTCAGACATGGCAATGATGACCACCAGCAAAGGAGATTAACTCTTTTTGTATTTTGATTTCAAAAAGTGAAGAAAATTTTCCAAGTGTTCCCCCAATATATTTTTCTTCTCATACAATTGGCCAGAACTACAAACTATTTCCATATTTTAAGATTATTGGGTGGTACAATGGAACCTCCATCTGCTAGCTGAGACAAATAAGGATTCACTTTCTGCTATCAGGGATGGACCGAATTCTTTGAGTACAAAGAAGGAGAGAAACCTGAATAAAGTCGAGACATTTTGGGATGAGGTCAGGTGGTGGAGAGCAGCGCGGTAGAGAGTGGATTTTCATAGGCCACCTGAAGTGTATATTGTGATACAACCTGCTGTTTTTAAACAATATAAATAATTTTCTTAGAACATTTGCATTATAACTACAAACATAATCATCTAGATGAAATAAATATGGTGATCGTTAACTGCTTTTATTATTTTATTAGGAAAGCACTTAATGGTTTCCTACTAGTTGCCAGAGGCTCTGCTAGAAACTAGGAATAAAATGTTATTTTTATTTTGAGTAGTGTAGATGTTAAAGGTATATTAAAAAATCACTTTGCATGCTTGTTTCAGCAGTGCATATACTAAAATTGTAATGATACAGAGACAATTAGCATGGGCCCTGTGCAAGGATGACACAAAAAAAAAAAAAAAGAAAAAAAAACACTTTGCTATGTAGACTCTAAATTATTTGCTTATAGTTAGTAGTCTATTAAAAATTATTTTAAAAGTTACCTCATAAGGAGAGTATTGCTTTTCATTGACCTGATATAGAGGAACAATTAATGCAGAGGATTCCTATAAGGAGGACACAATGTATAATGTAGGGAGCAATGTCACCAAATTGAACTCTTCAATATCTAAAACAGGAAGTATCATAGTTATGTTTTTATAAAATATGTTTCAACTTGGCCAGTGGCAAAACAGCAAATGACAATTCTCTCTATTTTTCTCTTTCTCTCTCTCTCTGTCTCTCTCATGCACACACACACATACACACATACGCACACCTGAAAAGGGCAAAACAATGTGGCCAGGCAGGCACCATACCTATCAAATAGCCTGTTTCCAAAGTCAATAGTGGGTTGTAAATAGATTCTAATAAGACAAGGAAATATTGAGATAAAGTTAAGCAAAGTAAATGTCTTTACTAAAGGACTTCTTAGAGCTTTTACTATGTTAATATGCAGTTATCTAAACAACTAATATTTATTGAGAATTTACTGAATGCTACATACTGGCTGGCATACAGTGCTTTAAATATTTTATCTGATCAACACGATAATTCTATGAGGTAAGCACTGGTTGTATTTTTATTTTAAGATAAGAAACTGGAACCCTGCTAAAGGCTGAGTTGGGGAATAGGGCAGCAGTAAGAAGGTGGCTATCTTCTGTAGTTCATTCAAGAGCTTACTTAGACTTCAAAATTCCTTACATAGCTGAATGGAGGGCTTTCTAGAAATAAGATTATGATTTCTCTCATAAAGTAATTCTGGGTCTGTTCTTCCATATACAACATGAACACAATAATAGTAACCCAGAACACTGTTAAGCAGATGAGTCCATTACAAGAAACATGAAAAATCTCAGTGAAGTATCTATACAATATCTATATAACATGAGTCTATTGAGTCAAATTATATAATCCTAACTTATTAAATACTTGATGTCTTATATTGGATGTTTGGATATAAGCCCATTAATTGATAGGTTTCTGTAAAAGTGATTTTGAGTTTTGGTGTAGTGGATGTATTTTTAAGGGTTGAGTTTCTTATTTTTAGCATAAACATGTACTATATATGTTAATATCAGCTCAGACAGGCCAAGCAAAAATAATTTGTACATGAAAATAATGTATTGCAAGATTATTGAAATAAGCATAAACAAACCAGAATACAGTTTGGCCTGTTTGAAGTTTGTAGTAACAATGCATGTATTATAATTTTATAATATAATTCCCTTAAGGAAATTGTATAGACATGCCACTTAAGATATTATACCCTGAATTCCAAATGTAGTATTATTACTATTAAGATGCAGAAAAAAAGATTAAACTTATACACAGAGGGCCCTATATATTTTATAATTAGTGTTTGCTTTTATAAGGAATAGTGGGAAAAAGCAAAAAAATGATAAAAACATAAACACATAATTGTATATAGAAAACGAAAAGTGAGGTAAAAAGAATACTCAAGACTTTAATATCTCTACCAACTTTGTTAAAGTATCTAGTATAGAATTAAAGGGATATATAATTGAATTAGATGTTTTGCAATTGATCATATTAATATTCAATACACTAACATTTGTAGTATTGAAGTATAGAGAAATAAAATTGACAGTCTTTATATGATTTAGACCCACTAAAGTGTCAAATAATAAGCATGTATTTAAAACAGATTTTTTATTAGTTTTAATCTTGAAAGTAGCTATGAACTGTGCCTTGGAGCATTTAACAATATTTAATCTGTGAAAACATGGCGAATGGTAAATCCTTACATAGCTTGGAAGGAAACATATGCTCTACAAGAGATAAGTGTAAATATGTATATTCTGAGTAGTATTTCATTTTTAATCTCAAGTTCTTTTGGGTAAATTCTATTTTTGAATTTTAAGCATTTTATTCAGCTTATTGCAGTAAATTATCATGCTTCCACAATTATTACTTCTTTTATAAGCATTTTTGCGATGAAAAGAATGCCAATTCTTATCACATTAAATTGCCTTATGAAGAATTATCAACTTTTGTTGCTTCACTGCTTCCTTTCACATCAGTTTTTTTTTTTTTTTTTTAAGAGAACTATTTGCTCCATATCAGCCTGGTTTATACTAAGCTATTATCCATTAATGTTTGCTATGTACATTGAAATATGGTATCTTCTTCAATGTATGAAATACTCTATCTTGCATGCTTTGATAATGTCACAATATGAGTACACTATTGGTGATTCAATTTGTATTAAGAGATTGTTGTCTCTCTGAGTATTTTCTAACAGGGATCTTTCAGACATATTTAAAAATGATGATAATTTACATGGGTCTCTCCATAAACATTTTTGTTATACTGTACTGAGAAATTCTGTATTTTTAAATATGAATTTTTTATTCTCTTGAGAAATTTGAGTGGCAGCTATTCACTGCTGAAACTAGGTCATCAGTATCAGACTACAATTTGTCAGAAAATACGTTTAAAAGTTAATCTAGGAGTATGGTGCGAACCTATTAATAGTAAATGACACTACTGACAATTTCAAATTTAGGACTTTCCCCCATGAGTGTAAAACAGTAAATAAATAAACATTTTGTAGGAAAAATAACATTTCTGTTGCCATTCTTTTGTGCATATATATTAAGTTTAGCACGCTGAAGCACAATTTTGTTGACCTTTTTCAACTTCACCTAAACATAAACTTTCTTATCAATTCTTTTAAACATTGGACATATAAATTTTTTCAGATTCTATTGGATTCAAGCATCTAATCTGGAGATTAAAATATAATAACCTGCAGCACAAAGTCACCTTGAGCTTTGTATGGAAAAAAATTTCTATGATGTTTCTCCTCAGATAACTGAAGTGATATAAAATAGAGACTAAGCTGGAATGAATGATTACCTCACCCTCTGCCTCCTGGCACCAATATTTTGGTAAACTTTATAATTTTATCTAGTTTCCCTCAACTAAGTTCTGTGTGTACTTGGGCATAGAAGGTAAACTACACCACACACTCACTAGACTGATGGAAAAGAAGAACTTTCCATGAGATGGGAAATTTCAAATACTCTTGGTCAAGAATATATATATAACCTTCTGTTACCTTCTTCATTTATTTGATGACCCATCATGGAATATTGACTAGAGTAAATTATTGTGGTTTATTTGGGCTGGTCTAACAGAGACAAAATTCACCTTGTGGGATCCTGGTTGGGGAACACCTTAAAGAAATAAACAGCAATTCTTGAGAGATTTCAAGAACTGAGTGAGGCTTGTGTAACTTGGATGGAAGAGGCTGTGTTTTAAAACTCCACGGACAGGAAGAACAGCACATTCATAATCGCAAATGCTGATTTTTAATTAAGTTGCTTCTTTCTCAAACATTCTAAGAGTTTAAAGAATATTGCATTTAAAAAATTAATATGTTTAATAATTCTCAAGGACGCATTTAGACCAATTAACACAGAAGTAAAATCAACAACTGTCTACTTAGTTACTAAAGGCCTGATCATTCAATCAAGTCAATGATGGTTAATTTGTGTGTGTGTGTCAACAGACTGGGATAAGGGATGCCCAGATAGCTGATAAAATACAATTACAGGGTGTGTCTGTGAAAGGTGTTTCCAGGACGGATTAGCGTTTGAATCAGCAGATTGAGCAAACAAGATCCACCTTTATCAGATCTGGGTGGGCACCATCCAATCATCCGATCTGTAGCAGGACCTGATCAGATAAGGCAGAGGAAGTGCAAGCTCTTTCTTAACTGAGCTGGTACTAACATTTTCTCCTGCCCTTGGGTATAAAAGCTCCTTGTTCTTGAGCCTTTGGACTTAAACTGAATTACACCACTAGCTCTCCTGGATCTCCAGCTTGCAGACAACGTATCATGAGACATCTTAGCCTCCATAGTCATGTAAGCCAATTCCCACCACAACCCTCCTCTTAATATATCTAGATATGCCTGCTGGTTCTATTTCTCTGGACAGCCCTGACTAATACAAGGGGACACAATTCCAATATGAGGAAATTGCACAACTAGGTTTTGGAATCTTACCCCAAGACCGTCATTCCCCCTTCATTCTCCCTAGAAGATGATTTGGCAAGTGCCTTCTGTTATTAGAGAATGTCTTCTGAAAGGAGGCTGAAACAACATCAACTTGTGAGATTCCATAAGTTGCTTCAGTCTAGAAAATCTACCTTGGTGCTGAGCACTGTCTCTCTCCTCACTCCAAGTAATGATAGGGTAACTTTGTTTTTGCCCTGAGAGTTAGCCATCCTGAGAAACTCCTCAGTCTAGGCAAACATATCTGTCTATTACTCTGGTCTGTATGCCAAGATCTAGCCTACCATTTTTTTCTTTTCTTTTCTTTTTTTTTTTTTTCTTTTCTTTACTTTTCTTTTCTCTTCTTTTCTCTTCTCTTCTCTTCTCTTCTCTTCTTTTCCTCTTCTTTTCTTTTCTTTTTCTTTCTTCTTTTTTGAGAGAGAATCGGGACTACTGGTGCATGCTACCATTCCCAGTTAATTTTTGCCTTTGTTTGTTTGTTTGTTTGTTTTTGTAGAGAAAGGGTTTTGCTATGTTGCCCAGGCTGTTCTCAAACTGCTGGGCTCAAGTGATCCACCTGCCTTGGCCTCCCAAAGTGCTGAGATTACAAGCATGAGCCACTGCGTCCAGCCTAGCCCAGAATTTCTGACTTCTGTACCTCAGGACCTAAATGCTCAAGTAGTATTTCATACAGCAACCTATAATATGTTTTAATATTAATAGCTAACTGATACTTAACATGTACTATAAGCAAGGCACTCTTCTTAGCACTTTTATAATATTAACTATTTTAATCCTTAGAGCTTTAAATCAAACAATTCTGTGAATACTTACCCTCTTTCAAAGATGAGCAAAAGAGGCACAGAGGAAAAAATAATAACCTGTATAAGGTCGCACAGTTAGTAAGTAACAGCGTGAGAATCAAAGTCTGGCTCCAAAATACTCAGATTTTGTCAATACCTGATACTGTTTTTATATTACCTTTAACAACAAAAAGCTTTTCTTTCAGGTTTTAGTAATAACAATAAATATCCCTGTCACTGAGGCTGAAAAATTTCAGAATTTTTTTACTTCTTCCTTTACTTTGCTGATTCTGCTTTCAAAATATCTCCCCTCTAGGTTCTCTTCCTTTGATTACAAATCATTCTAGATTCAACTTGGGTATTTGTTTCTACCTACTGGGACAAATACAGTATTCTGTGGATATTTTCATAGCAGCACATATAAATATGTTGCATTCTTGTAATGGCAGTAATCATGTAACATTATATGATTGTAGCACAATCTATTTGCAAGATGGTCATCCTTTGTTATATAATCTTTTAATCTTTGTCAATATGGCATTAGAAGATTTGTTTATGTTACAAATATGTTCCAGTTTCCATGTCTTTTGATTTTTTTTGAAGATACTTTTACTATTCAAGAGTTTTGACTTTCTAACTGGTCAAATAATTCAATTTTTTTTCTCAGCAGTTTCTCTGTTTTCTGAAATGCATAAAAGCGTTATGAAACAGAAAAAGAAGTCCAGCTTTTTCTCCTGCTACTTTTAGGTTGTTTGTTTACATGTGTGTATAAATATTTCCTTGCTTTGGGGGTGTTCAGGTAGTTATTCTTGGCTTTTTGTGTTGTTAGTTTGTTTTACATTTACACTTTTTTTCTATCTAGCATTTGTTCTTGCTCAAGGTAAAGTAAGGATTAGGCTCTGTTTTCCTCTTGATATGCTCTGCAAGTAATCCCAACACAACTATTGAAATATTTCCTCCACTGATTTGAAATGCAAACTTTATCATAAACTAAAGGTCTAGTGATTTTCAATTAATTTTTTCAGGTTGTCCAGTTGTATTATATTTACATTAACTACAATAATGGTACATTTTTCCTTCTCTTTTGAAAGTATCTGATATTGTCTTGCCTAATTTCACAGTCATCTAAACCCAATATACAATAAGTACAGTGATAGTGAAAATCCTCGCTTTGTTTCTAATTTTAATGAGACTATTTTTTAATTTTATCATTCAGTTTTAATCTATAATTTTTTAATTTTACTTAGATTTTTAAAACTGAGTAAAATGTGGTGAGTTTCATCAAATGTTTTTTCAGCATCTATGAAGATGATTAGTTTTTCTCATTTCACCTAGTAATATTGTAGATTTTATTAATGTCTTTGCTAACACCAAACCATGGGCTTTAGTAGAACCATGCTATTGGATCATGTCGTGTGTTTCTTTTAATAACCAACTCGATTCTATCTGTAAATATTTTATTTTGCCTTAGTATTAATACCATCAATATTTATAACAGAAACTGTTTTGTAGTTGTCTTTTAGGGAATATATTTATAAGCTTTTAATATCAGTTTTAGAGTACACTTTGTAAAACATGTTTGGAAGCTTGCTTTCTCTAGGTTATGAAGCAATTTAAACCACTACAATTCAACATGTGGCTTGTTAACTAACAGCATCAGCATCACCTGGGAGCTTGCTAGAATCATACATCCCACCCAAATCAATGGAATCAGAATCTGTATTTTAATGACATCTCCAGATGATTGGTAAGTTTGAGAACACTGGTATTAATAATATAAGATTTTATGTTTTTGAAGGCTTAGTAGAATTCACCAGAGAAAAAATGCCCTAGTGCTCTGTATGTGTATATATTTGGAGAGGGCAAAGGACAGCTGTTTGACAACCTGTCTTATTTTCTAACCAAAACGTTAGTCTGTTTATTTAACCTGAAGTCAATTTGCCTAATTCATATTTTCTGAGAAAAAGACAAATCAAGGATTGCATAAATTTAATCAAAGTGCTCTTTTTTTTACTTATTTTTATGTCTTATAAAAGTTAGATGTTTTTTCTCCTTTTTTTAGTATAAATTATGTGCATTTGGGCTTCACACCTTTACTCTATATTATGTTACTTACTGCTCTGCTTTTCTTTTCAAGGAAGCAAACTTGTATATGTTGGTTATATAGTTTGATGGTATTCTTGATCACCAGTTTCTGTATAACTATTTATTTATTCTTTTCATTTACTTACTTTTCATGAATTTTTCCTTGTTTAAGATACCATATGCAATTTATGAATTCCTACATTTCGTATCTGTTTGCATTTTCCTTTTTGCACAGACTCTGCTACTAAAAGCTCTCAATAAAAATAGTGTTTCAATTTATAGCTAATGTTTGAAATTACCATTAATTCCCAGCAATCCTTTAATTTCTGCTTTCCCCTTGATCTAATTTGTGAAATAAAAAACAAATTTCTTATTTTAAATTGATGTGGTTGGATTTTGAGTTTTTCATCTTGGTGGTTTATCCCTAGTTTTCTTGCACATTTGTCCCAGAATGCGGTTGTCCTTGCTATTTCAGTAGTTAGAATGTAAGAAAGTGTCCTTTAGGAACTAATATTTGGTCAATGTTTCATGGGAACTTGATGTTTTATTTTAGGATGTAGTTTAATATGTTTTTAAGTTTACTTTAATAATATTGTTTATATTCTTAAATGTTTTTGTTTACTTTGTCTTGGATTTAGAGAAGTAAGCAAAAACATTTAATGATACATAGATCTTTATTTTATTCATTATAAGTGTCACTGACTATCTTCTATTAATTAAACAGGCTGGTTTCTTCTGTAAATTGCTATTGATGCAGGATTTTTGCTCCTTGATTCAGCTAAATCCAGGTACCTGTCTCATGACCAGGAATAATTAGACACACAGTCACATTGAGGCATGGTGAGGAGGGCAGAATTTATTAAGCAAAAAGGGAGCTCTCAGCAGAGAGAGGGGTCCTGCCAGCAGGATCCCACCTCACAGATCAAATACCAGGCCACCACACACGAGATGAACAGGGTATCCTCCCATGGATGAGGTGTAAATTCCTGCTGGCTCCACCCCACTCCCACAGTGCATGTGGGCCTCCAGTCCATTGCAGGCATGCTCAGACAAGAGCCTGTGAGGGTTTTCTTATCTGCAAAAACACATCTGGTGCAAACACTAGTGGGGCAGGTTGGAGATTTTCCAGGAACTCTTATTTATCTGCCTAGGCATTTGTCTGCCTCCTGCCTTTATCACTAGTATGTGAATGTTGCTCTTTTATCCCCCTTATTATATGCCTACATAATATAGAAGTTTTTCATCTTCTACCTCATCAATCATTTCTAAATTACAGGTGTGGCAAATAGTTTCTTGATCTATCATTTTTTTTTTTATGTTTTATGGTATTATTTTGGTGAAAGAAGTTTTGCATTATGATTCTAGGCAAATATGTCAATCTTTTCTCTTATGGTTTTGCTCTTTGTGTCTCATGAAATAAATCCACTCTTACTCTCAGGTCATAATAATATATTTCTATAGTCCTGTATATATTTTTAAATATTTTTGAGCTTTGCATGAATTCTCTCCACAATTCACTTTTTTTATAGAATGGAAGTTAGAGACTCCATTTTAATTTTTTTCCTCTGGATAACCAATTGTCTTAATATATTTATTGAAGAGTATATCATTTTTACAACAATCAATGGTGCCACCTCTGACATAATTCAAGTTGCCATATATGTTCAGTTCTGGTCCTGAACTCTCACTTTTGTTCTATTGATCTCATTATTTATCACTGCACTGAGATGAACTGAGATGAACTCAGTGAAGTGATGAATAATGGTTTAGAAATTGTCATCTAGCTTACTTTGAGGAGATCAAAATGATCATATTTTCTTCCCCTTTAATAATTCATTTACCAAATAATAAGCACCTGCTATAGGCCTAGAAATACGATGCTAGAGAGAATTCATAATAACTAAGGTAAATTGGCCTTAGGAAGCTTACATTTTGTGGAACTATCAGGTAATTAACAAATACGTGTATAATGCAATGTTAGTGATAAGCAATATATAGAAATATAAACTGAATGAGAAAATAAGACAACAAGAATGGGCTGTCTTAAGTAAAGTCAACAACAAAAGGACTCTCTTTAGAGGGAATGTTCGACTTGAGAACACTGAAAGGAAGAAATAAACTATGTGATTACCTGTAGTAAGAATATTTGGGGCAAAAGGAAACAAGTGCAGGGCCCTGAGGTGAAAATGCATGTCTTTGAGAAGCAGAAGTAAGCATGGTTTCACTAGAATGGAGTAAACAAGTGTGGAAGGGAGACAAAGAGACCAGAGTGAGAGACAGGAAACCTTATACCTAGGGCTTTGAAGGTTACAGTAAGAATTCTGGATTATTTTAAGTGTCTTAGGAAGACTTCTGAGCAAGAGACTAATAGAATCATTTATATATGTCAATAACATTGTTAAGGATGCTGCATGAACTGCTTCTAGGAAGGCACATGTAGAAGCAGATTTGGAAGCAATTTAAATGATCTGGGCAAAAATGATTTGGCTTAGATTGGGATGGTTGCAACGGAAGTGGAGATAAGTGATTTCATTTACTACATACAGTCAGTCCTCTGTGCCTGCTGTTTCTGCAACTGTGGATTCAACCACAAATGGAAAATGTTAAAATGTGTGTGTGTGTATACAATATCACAATAAAAGTAATATAATATTTAAAAAATAATACAGTATAACAGCTATTTACATTCTATTAGGTATTATAAGTAACCTAGAGGCCATTTAAATTATACAGAAGGATTTGCTGTAGGTTATAAGGAAATATTATGACACTTTATATCAGGGACTTGAGCATCTGCAGATTTTTTGGTATGGAATGGTTCTGCAACCAATTCTCTGCAGATACTGAGGGACAACTGTATTCAAATGGAATATATAGATATAGCATCTGAGAAACTGTAAAATATGTAAAATATAACTGAAAAACTCTTGTTAACATTTTCTGAGGAATGGTGAGGTTCATTTGTGACCTAATAAAGACTGGAAGAGGAGCATGTTTGGAGAGAGAAGAAATAGAAAAAAAATAAGTTTGTTTTTTTTTTTAAGTTTGTCATATCTTCTAGAAATTCAGGTGGAGGCATTGAGTAAGCAGTTGAATATATGAGTTGGAGATCAGGAGAGAAGCTGAGGCCAGTAGTATCAATTAGATATGATCGCCTAGCTTTGAGTTTAAAGCGCGGAAGAGAAATGCACTGGAGTCTTAAAGAATTCCAATGTTTAGGGATAGGAAGATGATGCGTATCTATCAAAGGAGACTGTGAGAGTCAATAAAGTCAAGGGAGGACCAAACCAAGTCCAGAAATTGATTTGTACTGCTCAAAGAAATCAGAGATGACACAAACAAATGGAAAAATGTTTCATGCTTATGGATAGGAAGAATCAATATCGTTAAAATGGCCATACTGCCTGAAGCAATTTATAGATTAAATGCTATGCCTATTAAACTACCATTGACATTCTTCACAGAACTAGAAAAAACTATTTAAAAATTCATACAGAACCAAAAGGAGTCCAGATAGCCAAGGCTATTCTAAGCAAAAAGAACAAAGCTGAAGGCATCATGCTGCCCAACTTCAAACTCTAATACAGGGCTATAGTAACCAAAATAACATGGCACTGATACAAAAACAGACACGTAGACCAATGTAACACAATAGAGAATCCAGAAATAAGTTCCTACATCTACAGCTCTCTGATATTTGATAAACCTGACAAAAAACCAAGCAATGGGGAAAGGATTCTCTATTCAATAAGTGGTGCTGGGATAACTGGCTGGCCATATGCAGAAGGTTAAAACTGGGCCCCTTCCTTACACCATAAACAAAAATTAACTCAACATGGATTAAAGACTTAAATGTAAAATCTAAAGTTATTAAAACACTGGAAGACAACCTAGGCAATACCATTCAGAATGTAAGCATGAGAAAAGATTTCATGATGAAGATGCCAAAAGCAATTGCAACAAAAGCAAAATTGGCAAATAGTATCTAATTAAACTAAAGAGCTTCTGCACAGCTAAAGAAATCAACAGAGTAAACAACCTATAGAATGGGAGAAAAAATTTATTCTGCATCTATAAGGAATTTAAACACATTTACAAGAAAAAAATGAACAACCCCATAAAAAAGTGGTCAAAGGACATGAAAAGATGCTTTTCAAAAGAAGATGTACATGTAGCCAACAATCATATGAAAAAAAGAAGCTCATCACTGATCATTATAGAAACGCAAATCAAGACCACAATGAGATACCACCTCACACCAGTGAGAATGGGTATTATTAAAAAGACAAAAAATGACAGGTGCTGGTGAGGTTGTGGAGAAAAAAAAAAAAACTGAATGTTTATACACTGTAGGTGGAAATGTAAATTAGTTCAACCACTGTGGGAGACAGTGTGGCAATTCCTCAAAGATCTAAAGACAGAAATACCATGCGGCCCAGCAGTCTCATTACTGGGTATATACCCAGAAGAAAATAAATCATTCTATCATAAAGACACAGGCGCACATTATGCTCATTGCAACACTATTTACAATAGCAAAGACATGGAGTCAACATAATTGCCCATCAGTGATAGACTGGATAAAGAAAATGCGGTACATATATATCATGGAATACTATGCAGCCATAAAAACAATGAGATCATGTCCTTTTCAGAGACTTGAAAGGAGCTGGAGGCCATTATCCTTAGCAAACTAATGCAAGAACAAAAAACCAAATAGCATATGTTTTCACTTATAAGTGGGAGCTAAATTATGAAAACACATGAACACAAAGAGAACAACACACAATGGAACATATTAGAGGATGGAGGCTGGGAGGAGGGAAAGGATCAGGGAAGCTAACTAATGGGGACTAGGATTAACACCTGGGTGATGAAATAATCTATACAACAAAACCCATGACACAAGTTTGCCTAGGTAACACGCCTGCACATGTACTCTAGAACTCAAAAGTTAAAAATAATTGATTTAAGGAGGAGGGAGTAAATACACCATGTCAGACACACTTTTAAATTTTGCCATGAATACCTTAGATGAAGATAAAATTTACTATAATTGAGAGCAGAAATGAGTGGCATCAAGTTAAGATAGAAATATATCAAGCAGGAAATCAGTTAGGTGTTTTTGAAGAAAGCATTCATTTAGGACACTCCCTGAAATACATAGTATTTCCACCTTCAGAACTGCAATATTATCTAGGTCTGTAATTTTCTGAGTAACTTAATAATATAAGGGTTCATGTTTTAACAGACAAGAATAATTAATCTTTTCATCTTAAGAGAACGGATCCTTGCATAGAAGATGCTAAAGATTACAAAATATTTAACACTATCCTTATTGCCCCATAGGTTTTCACTCCTTAGTTTTTTAGCCAAGATGATCTGATTCCTTTCAACTTCTACAGCCTCATTTAAACTGTCCTTCTCCTTTACATCTTATATTCTGCATCTAAGCCATAGTGATTATTAAAAATTAATTGTAATTCCATCAAAACAGGATGTGTTCTTTCTATTTCCTTTTGCACATACTTCCCTTTGAGAAATTATCTCATAATTTTGCTTTGAGAATTTAACAATTCTCCCATAATGCACATGACACGACATGTAGTAAATTCTGTTTACATATCAACTCCTCAGTTATGTTTCTCCTTACTTCCATTATCTTTCAGTATAAATTACATTACTTCTTTTTCTATATAATTTCTGTGCTCTTAGAGAAGTAAAATTCATAAAGTCTCCTAGACAGCAGGTGGCAGTTAGGAGGTTTGTCTGGCTCCAAATTTCATGTTCTTTCCCTGATAGGATGTGATTTAATCCACTTAATTCATATCCATTCCCTACTTCACAAACTCTTCATGTTGTGCTCTGATGTTGCTTCTAAACCAAGAGAAGTCATTTCACTGAGAAATAAAAATAACTGCTATTCTACCCCTGCCTCCTTTAATGAGGATGAACAGCTAGAAGTGTGAACATTCTGAAGGCCTAGATAACTTTGTCAAGTCATTTTCATATAAAAAAAGAACAACATTATGAAATAAATCCCAATTTAGAGATGGTTTTTGAATGTCATTTTTTCAATGTGGTTTGGTTACAACAGTGATGAGAAAAAATATTGATTCCCAGCCAGAGCCACAGTCTGTGTGGAATGTCTACGTTCTCCTCATGTCTGCTGGGGTTATCTTCAAGCATTCTGGTTTCCTCCCACATCCCAAAGTTGCTCATGTTAGGTTCATTGGTGTGTCTACACCATTCCAGTATGAGTGTGGGTGTGCATGAGTGCCATGCCAGGGAATGGCATCCAGTCCAGCATGTTTTCCTGCCCTTATCCCTGAGCTGCTAAGATAGGCCCCAGCCACCCACAACCCTGAACTGGCATAATTTAGTACATTTATTTCAATGATTAATATGATTAATATTTAAATATTTTTGGTCTTTATTTAGAAGTTTGGTGATGTTTTTGTGACCAGAAGTATGCCGTAGGAAACTAATTTATTTTTATTTTATTTTTATTTCTTGAGACAAGGTCTCACTCTGTCACCTGGGCTGAAGTGCAGTAGCATGATCTGGGATCAGGTAGCCTCAGACTCCTGGACTCAAGCAATCCACCTGTCTCGGCTTCCCAAAGTGCTGGGATTAGAGGAGTAAGCCACTGCGCCTGGCCAGAAATTAAATATTGTTTATATCAATTAGCCTACAGTAAAATTGGTTTCATTATAGGTCATTTTACTTAAAGTCACTTTTTCCAAGAACTTATCAACAATGTTAACTGAGGAGTTACCATACTAGGTAGGGTCTTCCTAGAAAGCACAATGATTGTTTACTTTTGAGAAGTTACATATACTTTAAAGAAATTAACTTTTATATGAAGAAAATAAAAGAAACCTTCAATTAAATAAACTACTTTATTCCACATTACAAAAACAGGGGTCAGGAAACAAGCTCATAACTGGTTTCAGGAAATTTGATAAAAATGAAAAAAAAAATTAGAAGACATGATATAAATAAATGATACCAAATCCAATCTCACTAGTGAAGGTTTGTCATATAGATCTCCAACTTATTAGGTTGGTGCAAACGTAATTGCAGTTTCTGCCATTACTTTCAATGCCAAAAACCGCAATTATGTTTGTACCAACCAAATACTATAGACAACAGCATCAATTTTAGGAAACCATCAGTTCCAGAGATCTTATTCTGTGGGAATGTTACAGCTTTGATCACTCCTCACAACCCCTACCCCCACCATAATGTTCAATTGAATTTATGAGTATTTATATTTATTAATATTTTTATTTCCATTCAAATATAATTATTAATAGTTCAGTCTTTTTACCATTCCATTTTGAATATAGTTTTTAAAAGCACAGTTATCTTGGCAGGTTGTTAATAGTCATCTACAGTGAGTAACCACTTTAATTTGAATCATTAGTAAAGAAAGTCACATTTGAAGCATTCATCTAACAGATTATGCTCTTAATTTGTGGTTTATATTTGGTGTTCTGATTCAAGGGTTAATGCAAAGGTAATAACTGTTAGTATATTTTTATAACTGTTAGTATATTTTTATGCTTAGTATAAATATAACTGTTAGTATATTTTATACTAACTGTTAGTATAACTGCTAGTATATTTTTAAGTGAAAGGCTCAATAGCTCCAGGAATTGCTCATTTATTTAAATAACTGTGTACATTGCTGATCTCTGTTTCTTTTAATATTGTGAAGCCATCAATAAATATGGAAAAAAAGATACCAATTATTTATTATTAGACACATTGGCCACATCTACTGCCAGGAAATGTGTACTGAATTTGAGGTACATAAATGGGGATTTTTCTTAATCTTTTATTAATGAAATCTGAAGGAGTCGGTTTTGTTAAAAGAATCAATCTGTAATCTATGTGTGTATACAAAAGGTGATCAATGATTGTTGTAGCCAACAGATCTTAAGGATGAGCAGTAGCACCAAATTGGACAGAGTCAAGACCCATCGGTGTGCTGTATTCAGGAGACCTGTCTCATGTGCAAAGACACATATAGGCTCAAAATAAAGGGATGGAGGAACATTTACTAAGCAAATGGAGAGCAAAAAAGAGCAGGGTTTGCAATCCTAGTCTCTGATAAAACAGACTTTAAACTAATAAAGATCAAAAAAGACAAAGAAGGACATTACATAATGGTAAAGGGATCAACGAAACAAAAGAGCTAACTATCATAAATATATATGCAGCCAATACAGCAGCACCCAGATTCATATGGATTCATAAAACAAGTTCTTGGAGACCTACAAAGAGATGTATACTCCCACCCAATAATAGTGGGAGACTTTAACCCCCACTGTCAATATTAGACAGATCAACAAGACAAAAAATTAACAAGGATATTCAGGACTTGAACTCAGCTCTGGATCAAGCAGATCTAATAGACAGCTACAAAACTGTAGAGCTCCACCCCAAATAAACAAAATATACATTCTTCTCAGCACCACATAGCACTTATTCTAAAATCGACCACATTATTAGAAGTAAATACAAAAGAACTGAAATCACAACAAACAGTCTCTTAGACCACAGTGCAATCAAATTACAGCTCAGGATTAAGAAACTCACTCAAGGCCAGGCACAGTGGCTCACGCCTCTAATCCCAGCACTTTGGGAGGTTGAGACAGAGGTCAGGAGTTCAAGACCAGCCTGACCAACATGGAGAAACCCCGTCTCTACTAAAAATACAAAATTAGCCAGGTGTGGTGGCACATGCCTGTAATCCCAACTACTCGGGAGGTTAAGGCAGGAGAATCACTGGAACCTGGGAAGCGGAGGTTGCGGTGAGTCAAGATCGTGCCTTTGCACTCCAGCCTGGGCAACAAGAGTGAAACTCCATCTCAAAAAAAAAAAAAGGAAACTCACTCAAAATCACACAGTTACATGGAAATTGAACAACCTGATCCTATATAACTACCAGTTAAATAACAAAAATAAGGCTGAAGTAAAGAAGTTCACTGAAACCAATGAGAGAACAAAGAGACAATGTACCAGAATATCTGGGACACAGTTAAAGTAGTGTTAAGAGGGAAATTTATAGCAGTAAATGCCCACATCAGAAAGCTGGAAAGATCTTAAATCAACACCCTAACATCACAATTAAAAGAACTAGAGAAACAAGAACAAACACATTCAAAAGCTAATAGAAGGCAAGAAATAACTAAGATCAGAGCAGAACTCAAGTAGATAGAGACATAAAAATTCCTTAAAAAATCAATGAATCCAGGAGCTGGTTTTTTTAAAAGATTAACAAAATAGATAGACCACTAACTATACTAATAAAGAAGAAAAGAGAGAAGAATCAAACAGACACAATAAAAAATGATTAAGGGGATATCACGACTGATCCCACAGAAATACTAACTAACATTAGAGAATAATATAAACAACACTATGCAAATAAACTAGAAAATCTAGAATAAATGGATAAATTCCTGGACACATATACCCTCCCAAGACCTAACCAGAAAGAAGTCAAATCCTTGAATAGACCAATAACAAGTTCTGAAATGGAAGCAGTAGTTAATAACCTACCAACCAAAAAAGTTTTGGACCACATGGATTCACAGCCAAATTCTACCAGAGGTAAAAAGAGGAGCTGGTACTATTCCTTCTGAAACCATTCCAAATGATAGAAAAGGAGGGACTCCTCTCTAACTCATTTTATGAGGCCAGCATCATCCTGATTCCGAAATCTGGCAGAGATACAACAAAAAAAGAAAATTTCAGGCCAACATCCCTGATGAACATCAATGCAAAAATCCTCAATAAAATACTAGCAAACAGAATCAAGCAGCACATCAAAAATCTTATCCACCATGATAAAGTTGGCTTCATCCCTTGGGTGCAAGGCTGGTACAAACAAATGCAAATCAATAAATGTAATCTATCACATAAACAGAACTAATGACAAAAAACACATAGTTATCTCAATAGATGCAGAAAAGGTCTTTGACAAAATTCAGCATGCCATCATGCTAAAAACTCCCAATGAACTAAGTATTGATGGAACATATCTCAAAATAATAAGAGCTACTTACGAGAAACCCATAGCCAGCATCATACTGAATGGGCTAAAGCTGGAAGCATTCCCTTTAAAAACCAGCACAAGACAAGGATGCCCTCTCCCACCACTTATATTTAGCATAGTATTGGAAGTGTTGGCCAGGGCAATCAAACAAGAGAAAGAAATAAAGGTGATTCATACACGAAGAGAGAAAGTCGAATTGTCTCTGTTTGCAGATAGCATAATTGTATATTTAGAAAACCCCATCGTCTCAGTCAAAAAAACTTCTTAAGCTGATAAGTAACTTCAGCAGAATCTCAGGATACAAAATCAATATGCAAAAATCACAAGCATTCCTATACACCAATAACAGACAAGCAGAGAGCCAAATCATGAGTGAACTCCCATTCACAATTGCTACAAAAAGAATAAAATACCTAGGAATACAAGTTACAGGGGACATGGAGGACCTCTTCAAGGAGAACTATAAACCACTGCTCAAGGAAATAAGAAAGGAAACAAACAAATGGGAAAAAAAATCCATGTTCATGGATAGGAAGAATCAATATTGTGAAAGTGCCCATACTGCCCAAAGCAATTTATAGATTCCATGTTATTCCCATCAAGCTACCAATGACTTTCTTCACAGAATTATTAAAAAAAAATACATTAATTTTCATATGGAACCAAAAAAGAGCCTGTATAGCCAAGACAAACCTAAGCAAAAAGAACAAAGCTGGAGGCATCATGCCACCTGACTTCAAACTATACTACAAAGCTACAGTAACCAAAACAGCATAGTACTGGTACCAAAATAGATATATAGACCAATGGAACAGAACAGAGACCTCAGAAATAACACGATACACCTACAACCATCTGATCTTTGACAAACCTGACAAAAACAAGCAATGGGGAAATGATTCACTATTTAATAAATGGTGCTGGGAAAGCCTATGCAGAAAACTAAAACTGGACTCCTTCCTTTCACCTTATACAAAAATGCACATGGGGCTTAAAACCTAGATGATGGGTTGATAGGTACAGCAAACCACCATGGCACATGTATACTTATGTAACAAACCGGCATATTTTGCACAAGAATCCCAGAACTTAACTCAAGATGGATTAAAGACTTACATGTAAAACCCCAAACCATAAAAATCCTAGAAGAAAACCTAGGGAATACCATTCAGGACACAGGCAAGGGCAAAGGCTTCGTGACCAAACACCAAAAGCAGTGCAACAAAACCCAAAATTGACAAATGGGATCTAATTAAACTAAAGAGCTTCTGCACAGCAAAAGAAACTATAATTAGAGTGAACAGGCAACCTAGAGAATGGGAGAAAACTTTTGCAATCTATCCATCTGACAAAGGTCTAATATCCAGAATCTACAAGGAACTTAAACAAATTTAGAAGAAAAAAACCTCAACAAAAAGTGTTCAAAGGATATGAACATACACTTCTCAAAAGAAGACATTTATGTGGCCAACATAATGAAAAAAAGCTCATCATCACTGGTCATTAGAGAAATGCAAATCAAAACCACAATGAGATACCATCTTACATCAGTTAGAATGGCGATCATTAAAAACATAGGAAACAACAGATGCTGGTGAGGATGCGTAGAAATAGGAACGCTTTTACACTGTTGATGGGAGTGTAAATTAGTTCAACCATCGTGGAAGACAGTGTGGTGATTCCTCAAGGGTCTAAAACCAGAAATACCATTTGACTCAGCAATCCCTTTACTGGGTATATACTTAAATGATTATAAATCATTCTACTATACAGACACATGCACACATATGTTTATTGCAGCACTATTCACAATAGCAAAAACTTGGAACCAAACCACATGCCCATCAATGATAGACTGGATGAAGAAAATGGGCACGTATACACCATGCAATACTATGCAGCCATAAAAAAAAAAAAAAAAATGAGTTCATGTCCTTTACAGGTACATGGATGAAGCTGGAAGCCATCATCCTCAGCAAACTAACACAGGAACAGAAAACCAACCACCACATACTCTCACTTATAAGTGGGAGAGGATCAGTAACACAAGAACACAGGGAGGGAAACATCACATATCGGGGCCTGTAGGGGGCGCGCAAGGGGAGGGAGAGCATTAGGACAAATTCCTAAGGCATGCGGGGCTTAAAACCTAGATGATGGATGGATGGTGCAGGAAACCATCATGGCACATGTATACCCATGTAACAAACCTGCATATTCTGCACATGTATCCCAGAATTTAAAGTTAAATTGAAAAAAAAAAAAAAGGATGACCAGTAGCAAGCGTCTAAGGGAATCTGTTAGGGCTCGCACTTGCATTTATTCAACAGATTTACAAAAATGGCCTTAATATCCCAGGTGCTCGCTTTTTCCAAACCAGCAACATGCTATTTTCTGGAAATCCTTTCTAAACGATTTTTGTGTGTGTGTGTGTGTGTGTGTGTGTGTGTGTGTGTGTGTGTGTTTAAATTCAGGAACACATGAAACTTAATTTTTTAAAAGAACTACTTATATATCTCAGACAACTAGGTCCAGCCTTTTGTAATATATTAGCTCTCCATTATTACTTCAGATATTTTTTCCATATTTAGATTAAAATGCTACAATGTTTTTGATTGATAAAGTTGTATAAATTGATAAAGTTTTATAAATATTTTAAAGTTTAAAATATTTAAAATTTTATAAATTGATAACGTTTTATAAATATTTAAAGTTTTTAAGATTTAGTGAAAGTATTGTCCTCTATGCCGTGAAAAATATGGTTCGGTGGCTGCCTACAGCTCTTGTAAATGGGTTGCATGAAGCCCATGTAAATAGACTGGGCTTGCTATAGCACAGTGTCAAGTACCAACTGGCTCTAGTCAGTTGGTGCTTATCCTTAGCTTGGTCTATTCCATTACCGCCAATAATCCACATTCTAGTGACCCAAATCTTAAACGGAAATATGCAATTCATCACATTTTGCCACATGAAAAAGCCAACCGATTGCTTTCTGATGGTACATTGCTATTTAACAGACTAAACAAATATTTATTGAATGTCATCCCATGAGACAAATATCACATTTCAACGGTGTCTCCTATAAAATTGCCATTCTTGAAAAAGTATCTCCACTATTTTTTCTTGCCTTAGGTAGCTTAACAGCAGATATAAAATGAGACATTTCAAAAATTGTGATAGGAACAGGTAAAATGGTATTGGTGTCATAATTGGTATAAGGTAGCATGGGGAGTAGGAGAGGAAAGAAATCATATTTTGTTTTGGTAACTAGAAAAACTTAATATTGCACTTACTTGGGTCTTAAAGGTTGGGTAGAATTTATAGATGGAATTTAGGAAGGTGTACTGCATGTCAGTAACTTGTACCTCATATACGGAGGTAAAAATTAGATGGTCGACTTTTGGTTCTCTCTGGAAAAATAGAAAATATGGTTTTACTACAGTTTAGAAAACATTCCCATACATTTGGGGAAACTATGGAATCCATTGCCTAAATTATTGATTTTCTCAGTGATTCAGCTAAAGAAACTTTAATACCTCAAACCAAAGAGTTGGCTTTCCAATCCAATTCTCTAATTGTTTCCTTTTTGCTTCCCTTTTTTAGAATGTTTAATTGTTCCAAATAAAGAAGGTTAGGGAAGAACAGAAGGATAATTTCAGTGTAGTCAGTTTTGCTATTTGTTAACTCTGGTAAATGGTCTGATGTAGAAGGTGATGGGAAATAATGATCTTTGGTAATTGTCGTTGGGTAATGTTAAGTGGCAGAATGCTACAGCTGATGGCAGCATGCTGCATCTGTGGCTGCTCTTGAGACTCCAGGATTATATTTCTGTATCAGAAATAGATTTATGTGAGTTTCATGGGCTCAAGAATCCAAACACACATCTGTGTATTTTAATAACACATACTGCCATTGTCCTATATTACAGTGAATAAATGAGGGCTATTTTAAAATATATATTGATGTTTCCTAAACAGACTCTCCCTAAAAGTAAAATTATCAGTGCTCCTAAGCACACATAACAAAAGAGTTTGCTTTTGTTCTCTAGGTAAAACTTGAAACTTTCCCTCATGGTTTTAGCTTATCTTCTGGCTGTTTGCAATATTTTTATAGGGTCAAAGTGTCTTCCAAGTGCAGTGCATTCTATACCAATTGGCTGAGCATTAAGAATCCTTTACTGCTTAAGGCCAAACTGAAAATTGGCCTTACTGAAGGGCATTAAACAAATGGGGGAGGTAACCCACATTTATATATAGAAAGAGAATATTTTTTAAATGCCACTTTCCTCAACTCTATCAAATTGATAGAATGTTAATTTAAATTCCAATAGGGTTACAGATGGAACTTGGTAAGCTGACTTTAAATTTGTACTAGTTTTCCAAGAAGTGAAGGAAGAGGAAGAGGAAAAGAAGAAAGCGTTTGCCCTACAATATAGATAAGGACTTATTGTAAAGTGATAGTTCTTAAAAGCACATGCTATTGGCACAGTGATAGAGAAACTGACACTTGCAATTAGGCGTGAAAGATGAAAGGCAGATCATATCTATATGCAATTTGACAGATGACAGAGGGGGTGTGGCAAGGTCAACATTGGAGTGGGATTTTTTAACACATAATACTATTTAACAATACTGTATTGTATACTTGAACTATTAGTTATCTATATAGAAAAGAAAAAGAAAATAAATTTTTACTTTATACCATCACAAAATTAAAATCTAAATGGATGAATATCTTACATTTCAAAAGCAGAAATTTAAAACTTTTTAGAAAAGATTATATTAATAAAATAATTAATAAATTTTACCTCATTTAAAATCAAAACATTAGACAAAATTTTTAAAAAGCAATGTAGCAAAAGACAACTTAGAAAACTGGGCAAAGCATAAAATAAAGCAAAAACGTTTCACAGAAGAGAAAAGATACATGACAAAGACGAAAAAGACATACTCCACCTAATGAGTAATAATTAGAGGAAAGTAAATAAAGACCTTGATATGTTTATTTACAAGCATCTTACTGTAAAAATTTAAATCCCTAAATTTATAATAGATGTATATCTATGGTTAACTCTAACATATTTCTAATAATCGGTCCAACCATATTGGAAAACAGTTTGAAATTATCTTTTAAAGTCTAACATGTCAGTACCCTACAAGCCATTACTTCTATGACTAGACTTATTTTTAAGAGAAACTATTTCTCCCCCCCCCCCCCCCCCGCCGAGATGGAGTCTCGCTCTGTTGCCCAGGCTGCAGTGCAGTGGCATGATCTTGCCTCACTGCAACCTCCACCTCCTGGGTTCATGCCATTCTCCCACCTCAGCCTCCAGAGTAGCTGGGACTACAGGCGCCCACCACCACACCCGGCTAATTTTGTTTTTGTATTTTTAGTAGAAAGGGGCTTTCACCGTGTTAGCCAGGATGGTCTGATCTCCCAACCTCATGATCCTCCCGCATCAGCCTCCCAAAGTGCTAGGATTACAGGAGTGAGCCACCGCACCCGGCCAAGAGAAACTCTTATCTGTATACCAGTAAACTTGAATAAGAATGTTCCCAGCACCACTGTTCATAGTAACACATAAGTTGAAGCAATTTAAGTAGTTATCAACATCAGAATGAATAAGTAACTTGTGTTATGTTCATACCTTGTAATATTTAAAGGATGTCAAAATGAAGAAACCACAAGAAAAGGAACATGTATTACTACATATCTTATAAAAGTAATTTTGATAAATCATTTATTGCTGGCATATATAAGAATATAATTTAAAAAGAAAGTATATGATAAACACGACAACTACAATACTGATTGCCATAGCACTCCAGTCTGGGCAACATAGCAAGACCCTGTCTCAAAAAATACATATTATTTATTTATGTATTCATTTATTATTTGGTTGAGGGTGGGGTGGAGCATTCAGGTCATAAAAGCCAGAGAAAGAGTATATTGGGGATGTAAGTATGTAAGTTATTAGAAGTACTTTAGGTGTTGTGATGAATTCTACACTCATGCTTAGTAATTATACTATTAATTGCATGAATAAGAGAGAAAGGGCATGCATGGACCAACAATGATGATGTGTGATGAGTCCAGGTTATGATTAAATCAAGTCATGCAACTGAAGTCCAAGAGAAAAAGAAATGATACATTTACCATTTACAGAATTCAGAAAAACAAAAGAATTAATAGGTTCCTCAAAAAATCAGAACTGCCATATGATCCAGTAATTTATCTTTGAGTATGTATCCAAAGGAAATAAAATTACTATCTTTTACTGTCTTGAAGAGATATGTGCAGTATGTTTATTGCAGCATTATGACTGGATAAAGAAAACGTGATGTGTGTGTGCATGTGTGTGATATGTATGTACTCACGCATACAAATATTATTCACCCATACAAAAGAAGGAAATCTTGTCATTTACAACATCATGGATGAATCTGGAGGACATTATGCTAAGTGAAATAAGTAAGACACAGAAAGACATATTTGTATAATTACACTTATATGTAGAATTTAAAAATGTTAAACTTATATAAACAGAGAAAAGAATGGTAGTTATGAAGGATTCAGAAATGGAGACTAGCAAAAGATGTTGGTCAAAGGCTACAAACTTGCATTTATAAGATGGATAAGTTCTGGAGACCTAATGTGCATCAGGGGACTATAGTTTCTAACACCGTATTGTATACTTGAAATGTACTAATAGAGTTTCTCATTACACATAAAAAGGCAGCTTTGTGAGGTGATGGATATGTTAATTAGCTGAATTGTGTTAATCGTTTCACAGTGTATATGTACAACAAAACACACTACGTTGAGCTTCTTGAGTATGTACTTTTCCTTTTTACTTGTGCCTCAAAAAAACTAAAAAAAGACTTCAGAATAAAATAATTCTTAGTGTATGTAGAGTAAGAACCCAAGGGAATATGGAAAAACTGAAACTTAAATATATTAATTTTAAATTTAAGAATATTCAAAAGAAATAACTTCTAAAAACTCACAGAAAGTAAGAAGAGATTGCCCAGGAAAAAATAATAAGTAGCTGCATTGCACACTGTTCAACAACAATAGAGGATCCAAGATAATGAAGTAATTTTTTAATGTTTTAATAAAAAGTAAAACCTCAAACATAATGTTTGTCCATTCAATTATAAGGGTATACAAAGAATATTATCAGGCATACAAGACATTAAAAATGTGTAATTTTAGAACTTATACTGGTATTACTTTCGGAGAAGGCACTCACATGGGAAACACGTCGAGAGCATTCTGCAAGACTGTATGTGGACAAATGGCCATCCGTTTTGCCTGGCGGGGCGGGGGGACATTTACCATTACCTAAAGAACATGAAGACAAGAAAAAGGAAAGGAAAACAGACAATAAGTGATCAAAGAAACATGAGAGCAAGTTAAATAAAGTACTTGCCTTTCTGCAGAAGATTCTACCTGGAAGAAAGCAGGAAAGATGAAAACCAAACAATTCAATAAAGAAAATACTATATTTAAAAAGATAAAAGAGCAGAAATAATTTCCAATCTAATGGTGATTACAATAAATAAAATGGATTAAACTCACCAATTAAAAGATGTGATCAAATTTAATAAACAACCTGATACAACAATATGATATCTTTAAGGAAAAATGGTTAAAATAGAGAGAGAAGAGCCTGACATGATTTTGGGGTCAAGGGAGAGCTTCTAATTTGTTAAGTCATTAGAGAAAATTGATTTATGGGTACAAAGAAGGAAGTAGTAGAGAAACATTTAATGCTCAAAAAAGAAAGTATAATTAAATAAGCAATGTTTCAGAGGAGATAAGAAATCATGTAAACAAAAATGATAATTGAAAAGGTAAGTCTTAGGAAGAAGACCAAGCCACCCTTTCTTCTACCATTTTAGGAGGTAAAGGAAATAAAACCATTTAAGGGAGATAAAGTACTTCACCTTAGAGATTTGTGAACTCTGTTGGTTTAAAAAAAAAAAGAAAGAAAGAAAGAAAAAGAAAAAAGAAAACAATCTATGCTACTGTACTTGACAGTCTAACTTAATTTGGATTAAAAATTGTGTAAATAGTGTAAATGTTACAAGATGTAATGAAAGACCAGTAAGCCGTGACTGAGCAACAAGAGTTGAGATCGGATGAACTGATAAAGGAAGAAGCAAGCCTCAGTGGGTCATGATTTTCTCCAGTGCTGTTCCAGAACCTGGAAGTGGAGAAGGTGGATGCCAGCATTTCTAAGTTATGGTTGCATACAACTGGAGGCAAAGACCAACAAGGCAGAGGGATGCTTAAAGTAGTTATTGTCAAGATAGACTATGGGGTCTCACAAGTGAGGAAAGCAAATACATTCAGAAGGGACTAACGCGGCAAATGGTGAAAGAATTGAAAAAGGATCATTTAATGAGGTCACGGAGCAAGTTCAAGTGTCACAATTAAGTCAGAGAGGGAAGAACAGGAATTGAAAATAGAAGAGAGAAATTTCACAGAGCTCTTCTAATATGTGAACATTTCTGATAATGTGAGTAAAGATGGAGGATTTTGGAACATAGAAATCAAAAACCTACCAGGCAAGCAGTAAACTAGTTCAACCATTGTGGAAGACAATGTGGTGATTACGCAAGCATCTAGAACTAGGAATACGATTCGACCCAGCCATCCCATTACTGGGTATATACCCAAAGGATTATAAATCATGCTGCTATGAAGACACATGCACACGTATGTTTATTGTGGCACCATTCACGATAGCAAAGACTTGGAACCAACCCAAATGACCATCAATGATAGAGTGGATTAAGAAAATGTGGCACATATACACCATGGAATATTATGCAGCCATGAAAAAAGGAGGAGTTAATGTCCTTTGTAGGGACATGGATGAAGCTGGAAACCATCATTCTGAGCAAACTATAGTGAGGAAAAAAATCAAACACTGCGTGTTCTCAGTCGTAGGTGGGAATTGAACAATGAGAACACTTGGACACAGGGTGGGGAACATCACACATTGGGGCCTGTTTTAGGGTGGGAGGAGTCGGGAGGGAGAGCATTAGGAGATATACCTAATGTAAATGACGAGTTAATGGGTGCAGCACACCAACATGGCACATGTATACATATGTAACAAACGTGCATGTTGTGCACATGTGCCCTAGGATTTAAGTATAATAAAAAAAAAAAAATGAATTACATTAAAAAAAGAAAGGTATGCAATAAAACTCCTATTTCAGAGTTTATTTTACTTGATATGTTTCCAGTGAATTGATTCTTAAATGTCAGAGTGGCTTACCCCAACTTCAAAATGCAGTTCCTTTGTAGAGATAACTCATTACACTTACAATTGCTTGATGTGCTTGATTTACATTCCCCAGAGTTAAAATGAAGATATTGGTTTGAGAAGGCAGCATTCGAAAGCAGCCTAAACCATGAAGAGGTGTGCATTCAGTTTGAAAGTAGGTCTGCTTGTCTCTTATCTTGAAGATAATTAGAGTACCCTAAAGACAGAAAATCAATGCATTCTAAATGAGAATAATTTAGTTGTTAATGCATTCAGTCAGCATAAAACCACCAAAAGAAACTCAAGAACTGTATATATTCTCATCATCTCACTTCAAATAATGTTTATAGCATTGTCAAATTACAAGTGTCGAGTTACGTTAAAAATGTTAACAAGACGGATGATGACACATAATCAATATGGGCAAAGCTTCTGTTAGTACCTTAATGCTCCGTGCACAATAATTATTTTCAAATAACAACTCTATTTAAAATAAGTTAACATCTTTCATTAACAAAGACACATTTTTCCTTTTAACACTCCTTAACAACATAGTCTCAAGATTCATATAATGAGGAATGCTACTAAATTTATTATAAAAATTTTTTAAAAAAATTGTTATGGTCTGCCCTGATACAGAGATTGATGGATGCAATTTTGAAGGCATGAACGAATGGTATGTCAGAGAGTTTTTTCAAAACTTACACAGTACAAAACCAGTAGAGCGCATTCTGACCAAAACAGATGGAGGGTTAGAGTGAACTTCCTTGCAACCAGAAAAAAAGCTTAAATTTGAAATTTTTCAAACTAACGGACAAGTATTTCACCTTTAACAGGCCTCTTATATGTAGAGTTTAACTACAGAAGTCAAGCCACCTTAACAAATATGTTTCACTTTTTAAGAAAAACACAATCACTAAGACTTAGTCTTTAACCACAGCACAATGAAGGTTTTCATCTGTAACCTTTTCCCATGTTCTTTTTTCCTCTGAATTCATTTATTCAATAATATTTATACAGACAAGTCTTGTGGTAACCTAAGTCAGCAATGGTGAACATTAAAAAAAAAGAAAAAGCAAATACATGATGGGTGTACCCAGAATTAGTGGGTTCTTGGTCTCACTGACTGCAAGAATGAAGCCAGGGACCCTCGCGGTGAGTGTTACAGTTCTTAAAGATGGTGTGTCCAGAGTTTGTTCCTTCAGATGTTCAGATATGTCCAGAGTTTATTCCTTCTGGTGGGTGCGTGGTCTTGCTGGCCTCAGGAGTGAAGCTGCAGACCTTCGTGGTGAGTGTTACAACTCATAAAGGTGGTGTGGACCCAAACTGTGAGCAGCAGCAAGATTCATTGCAAAGAGCAAAAGAACAAAGCTTTCACAGCCTGGACAGGGACCTCAGTGGGTTGCCGCTGGTGGCTGGGGGCAGCCTGCTTTTATTCCCTTATCTGACCCCACCCACATCCTGCTGATTGGTCCATTTTACACAGAGCTGATTGGTCCATTTTACAGAGAGTTGATTGGTCCATTTTACAGAGAGTTCATTGGTCCGTTTGACAGGGTGCTGACTGGTGTATTTACAAACCTTGAGCTAGACACACAGCACTGATTCGTGCATTTACAAATCTTGAGCTAGACACAGAGTGCTGATTGGTGTGTTTACAAACCTTGAGCTAGATACAGAGCACTAACCTATGCATATGCAATCCTCCAGCTAGATATAAAAGTTCTCCAAGTCGCCACCCTACTCAGAAGCCCATCTGGCTTCCCCTAGTGGATCCTGTGCTGGGGTCACAGGTGGAGCTGCCTGCCAGTCCTGTGCCATGTGCCCACACTCCTCAGCCTATGGGCAGTCGAGGGGACCAGGTGCCATGGAGCAGGTGGCAGTACACTTTGGGGAGGCTCGGGCTGCATGGGAGCCCACAGGAGTGGTGGGGGCGGGGGGGCTCAGGCATGGTGGGCTGCAGGTCCCGAGCCCTGCCACAGGGGGAGGCGGCTGAGGCGCAGAGAGAATTCAGGTGCGGGGCTGGAGGGTCGGCAGTGCTGGGGGACTCAGCGCACCCTCTGCAGCTGCTGGCCCAAGTGGTAAGCCCCTCATTGCCCAATCCTTGACCGCCACTCCAAGTGTGGGGCTGCTAAACCCGCCCCCACCCGGAACTCTAGCTGGCCCACAAGGGCAGCATACAACCCCCAGTTCCCGCCGGCACCTCTCCCTGCATACCTCCCTGCAAGCAGAGGGAGTTGACTCTGGCTTCGGCCAGCCCAGAGAGGGACTCCCACAGTGCAGAGGCAGGCGGAAGGGCTCCTCAAGCGCGGCCAGAGTGGACACCGAGGCCGAGGAGGCACCGAGAGGGAGTGAGGGCTGCTAGCACATTGTTACCTCTCAATGGGAGGCCTAATCTAGATAGAATGAATGAAATACCTCTCTGATTAAAATATAATTCAACTGAGATTGTAAAAATACTAAAAGTTACTGGAAATGTGGGGTGTAAGGTGGTGAAGGGTTGGAGGTAACTGAGTGGTCTAGTTAGAAAGACCAACAGGTGCAAAGATCTTGTGGAGGGAGTAAACAGAACATGCTTGAGGAAAAGGAGAAGTGCAGCAAGGAAGATAGAGCAAGGTATGTGAGGAGGCTACAGCCAGAGTATTACCAGGTGTCCTTGCTCACAGAACTCCCAAGATGGCGGTGGGCCACTTCCAAGATGGTGGCAAGCCTTGTGTTCTCTCACCTGGGGATCTTGGCCTGACAGATTCCAAGGAATGGAATCTTGGGCCATGCGGTGAATCTTATAGCTCTATTAGAAGCTGTGGGTCACAGAAGGGAACCGTGGAACCTAGTGATTAGTGTTCAGCACAATTAGGATGAACCCAGGCACTTAGCCATGCAGGAATAATAGCAAGCCTTTAGCCCTCCATTGATCAGTAGTGTCAATGGGCGCCTTGCTGGATCAGAGCACAGCGGACATCCTGCCGGATCTGGAAGGATGGAAGTCAGAGGGCGGGTCTGCAATGGTGGCAAACAGCAGTGGTGGACAGCGAGCTAAAGCTCAACTCAAGCCGTAACAAAACACGGATGAGAAGAGTGCAGTTGCAAGATTTAACAGACTGAAATAGAGTGAAAACCGAGCTCCCATATAAGGGGAGGGTACACAAAGAGTGTAGCTGTTGCCAGTTCGAATGCCTGGGTTTATATCCTGATCCTTGTCCCTCCTGCTGATTGGCTATTTCTTTACCTCCTGTTTTTGCCTAATTAGCATTTTAGTGAGCTCTCTTTACTATCTGATTGGTCGGGTGTAAGCAAAGTTGCAAGCCCTACGTTTAAAGGTGGAAGTGGTCACCTTCCTAGTTAGGCTTAGGGATTCTTAGTTGGCCTAGGAAATCCAGCTAGTCCTGTCTCTCAGTACCCCCTCTCAACAGGAAAACCCAAATGCTTTTGGGGAGGTTGGCTGATGACCGCTCTAACTGCTTCCTGCTGAATTGGGGCATAGTAGGGGTTGTGCAGTTGAGATTTCCTCGGGAGGGGAGCCTTCGATGTCATTAACATCGGAGCATGGGCTAGCAGGCTGGTTCAGTGGTCCACAGTAGATCTTAGGCATGGACTGCATCTGGGACTCCATTTGAAGAACATTTATAGTTCTACAGCTTCGATTCTGGAAGAGACAAACTCAACAAGGAAGTTAAAGATACATGGATTGAAATGTATGGCCTGCAGTGCAGGGTATTATTTCTTTGGCACACTTTACAGGCCCCGACTATCTGCTTGGTAGTTTTGAAAAATAATAATGGTCCAGTAAATAATGATTTGGCCATCCGATGGGTGCTATCAATGCCTAAGTGAAAGGTTTGGTGAAGGGTTTTATAGTAATTTCCATTGATTAGCTGCAGGCAAAAGTATTTCTCCTTCTTCGGTTGCTAGCCATCCTGAGGGGAGGAAACTATGTCCTCATGAGTTTCCCCATTCTATTTCTTCTTCTGAGTACTGGGGCTTGGCTTAGGGCCTTCTTTATGGTCTGGAAAGCCGCTTCTGCTTCAGGTGTCCATCTTACTAAATGGGTATTGGCTTTCTGAGTTTCCTTAATTAGTATATGTAATGGTCTGGCTATTTCGCTGTACCTGGGAATCCATATTCGGCAGAAACCTGCTATGCCAAGGAACCCTCTTAGTTGCTTTAGGGTTTTTGGATGAGGATAAGCCAGTATAGGCTGGATACATTCCTCACTGAGGGCCATGGTGCCTTTGGATAATTTTAGCCTTAAGTATTTAACCTGCTGTGAGCAGAGCTGAGCCTTTAGTTTGGAAACCTTGTAGCCACAGGCAGCAAAGAAATTTAAGAGCACTTGGGTGGCTTGATGGCACAAGGTTTCTGAACAGGTGGCTAAAAGTAAATCACCCACGTACAAAAGGACAAGAGTGTCCAGGTAGGAGAATTGGCTCAAGTCCTGGGCTAATGCCTGGCCAAATAGACGGGGGCTATCCCTGAACCCTTGGGGTAAAACAGTCCAGGTGAGTTGAGACATTGGGTTTGAAGGATCTTCAAAGGCAAACAAGAATTGAGAGTCAGGATGTACAGGGATGCAGAAAAAGGCATCCTTAAGGTCCAACACTGTAAACCACTCTGCTTCCTCTGGTATTTGGGAAAACAGTGTATAAGGGTTAGGTACAGCTGGATATAGAGGAAAAACAGCCTCATTGATAATCCTGAGATCTTGCACTAACCTCCACTGTCTGTTGGGTTTCTGTACTCTTAAAATTGGAGTATTGCAGGGGCTATTGCATGGTTTTACTAGGCCTTGGGCTTTTAGGTCCTTAACAATCTTTTGGAGTCCTTGTTGGGCCTTGGGTCTGAGTGGGTACTGCCTTTAGTAGGGAAAGGAGGAGGAGTCCTTTAACTTGAACCGGATGGGCATTCTTTGTTTGTCCATATTGTCCTTCTGTTGCCCAGTCTTCAGGATTAATTCCTTCCTCAAGCAGGGACAACAAACAGGTGTTCCTTCTCCTATGTTCAGGTGTATAATGGCCCCTGCTTTTGCTAGAATGTCTCTCCCTAACAAGGGAGTGGGGCTTTCAGGCATAATTAGAAAAGCATGTGAAAAGGGTAAATTTCCCCAGTCACAACTTAGTGGCTGGGGAGAAGTATCTAGTGACTGGCTGTCCTAGGACCCCTCGGATAGTGACAGATTTGGAGGACAGTTGTCCAGGACAGGAGAGTAAGACTGAGAAGTTTGCACCAGTGTCCAGGAGATAGTTAACCTCTTGACCCTCAATGGTCAAGCATACCTGGGGCTCTGTGAGGGTGATGGCATGGGTGGCACTTGCCCTGGGCACCCTCAGTCCTGCTGCTGGATCATCTGGTTAGTGGCTTCTGATTCAGAGGACCTTCGTCCCCTGGGGCAGGGGGCCTTCCAGTGATTCCTTTGACATGAGGGGCATGGATGAGGGCCAGTTTACTTCTACTTGGACAATCTTTTTTAAAGTGTCCTTGTAGACTGCACTGGAAGCAAGCCCCATTAGGCATTCAATTTGCCCAGCTTTTCCCTTTTCCAGAGTCACCAAAGTCCACTTGCCTGAGGGCCATGACTAAAGCAGTGGCCCTTTTTTTTAAATCCGTTCTGCCTGCTCCTCCTGATCTCTATTATAAAAAACTGAGGTTGCCAAGTTCAATAGGGTTTCTAAGTTTTGTTCCATGCCTAAGGTGGACTTTCAAAGTTTTTTTCTAATGTCTGCAGCTGACTGAGTGATAAACTTATCCTTTAAGATTAGTTGGCCTTCAATAGAGTCAGGTGACAGGGAGGTATGCTTCCTCAACGCCTCCCTTAGTCTCTCAAGAAAGGCAATAGAATTTTCTTCCCTTCCCTGTGTTATAGTGGACATCACTGAATAATTCATAGGCTTCTTCCTAGTTTTTCTTAGTCTTTTTAGCACGCAAGTTAGCAAATGTCTGCGGCACCAATCTCCATGTTCTGATTCTGTGTCCCAGTGAGCGTCTACACTGGGAAGTGCCTGCTGGCCTGTGGAGAATCGTCCTCTTTCCTCTGTTGTCATCCTATCATTGACCTGACTGAGATACCAGAGATCGCCAAACTCTCAGGCTGCAGTTATGGCAGCACTTCTCTCATTTGCAGTTAGTGTCTGATCTAGCAGTAACATTATATCTCTCCATGTCAGATCAAAGGATTGTCCTAACCCTTGTAAAACATCAATATAGCCTTCAGGGTTTTCTGAAAATTTACCTAGGTCTATTTTAATTTGCTTTAAGTCTGAGAGAGAAAAAGATACAGGCACTCTGGCTGGGCCAAATTCTTCTCCTCCCACTGCTTGGAGGGGGCATAATCGGGGAATATTGGCACTCTTGGGTTCATTGTTTACCCCTTTGTCTATCTCCTTTTGGACTGTTTGGGTTGAAGGGGGTCCTTATTAGTTGGGGTAGGAGTCCGGGGGGATACTGGGGTAGGGAAGTAGACTGAGGGCTTCCTGTAGAGCATAAATCACACTTTTTACATAATTGAGCTGTCTGTTAATGAAAAGATTTTGTACATATGGCACTTTACTCCATTTGCCTTTTTCCTACAAAAGAGATCTAGCTGTAAGGTAGTGTTATAATTTATACTTCCCTCAGGAGGCCAGGTATCTCCCCCTTGAAGAGGATATTGTGGCCAGGTGGTACTGCAGAATATAAACCATTTTTTTCTTAGCATCTGAGGGTCAAATTGGTCCTAATTTTCCAGAATACATCTTAGGGGCACTTCTTCCTTGGGGGGAACGTTTCCTATCTGAAAAAAGAACATAGGGATGCCAGCACCCCTAGTCATTTTCAGATGACCATTAGTCCTAGAGCATCCTCTATGGTCCTAATGCTTATTCCTTTCCCGGGTGTGTAACTGGACCTCTGCTTATCAGATTAGTTACGCTCAGCTCACTGATGTAGCAGTCCTACACTTGTTTTCCCGCCTTTCTTGACCACAAAGAAAGGGGTCCAGGCTGCTGGATTCTAGTGGTCCTTTACCAGCATGCCCACATTGCCTTTGCGCTCAGGGGTGAGCTCTAGAGCTGGGCTGGGTTCCTGAGTATTGCATAACAACCTAGCTGCCCCATCAAGATGCATTCCTAAAACAACAGTTCTTATGCAAATTCATTTGAGAGAGAGTGTAGCTAACCTTTTGAGTCAGGATTGAGATAGTCTTGATTCTGTAAGTACTTTAAAGCTTGGTTTAGTGCAAACAGCTCTTATATTTGAGGAAACCAATGATTAGGCAATTTTTCTAACTCTGCTTCCACAGGATTCTCCATATAAACTCTTGAATATCCATTGTGTTTTTTTCTCAATTAGACATTTTTTCTAACTCTGCTTCCACAAGATTCTCCATATCAACTACTGAATACCCATTGTGTTTTTTTCCTCAATTAGGCATTTTTTCTAACTCTGCTTCCACAAGAGTCTCCGTATCAATTACTGAATACCCATTGTGGTTTTTTCTCAATCACCTGGGAGGAACCATCTATTGTCCTGTCCTGAAGGGAGTTCCTCCTAGGTCTGGTCGGACCTTTATATGGTAATTAAGATTTAAATCCCCTGTTAGGAAATCTTCTGGGTTAAGGAAATTATCAGTGATTGGAATTACATTACCCTTTTCTAACAGAATAGCCCCATGCTTTAAGATTTTTGAGTTAGTAAGCTACCTTTTTGCTTTTTTGACTTAGAATAATTCTGAACTGGTGAGATGTGCCCACAATGAGGTTTCCTCTAAAAGTTACTTTTCTACTTTTTTCTGTTAGCAAAGCAGTTGCCACTACTGACTGAATGCATTTGGCCCATCCGCGTGTTACTGGGTTAAGGATTTTTGATAGGAAAGCTATGGGTTGTCAGTGGTCTCAGTGTTCTCAGGCTACACCCTTGTTTACACTGACAACAAGGTAGTATTGGAGCGTTATAGGGTCATGGAGAAGACCTTCAATTATCAATTACAGGTTTTAAATTTACCCTGGATTTTAAAGGAATAGGGCACACTTTTTTTTTTTTTTTTTTTTTTGTTTACTATTTCTATCTTTTTCTCTTTGACTCCCTCTTTGTCTCTCTCCATCTCTCTCTCCATCTCTCTCTCTCTCTCTCCATCTCTCCATCTCTCTCCATCTCTCCATCTCTGTCTCTCTGTATCTCTCCATCTCTCTCTCTCTCTCTGTCTCTCTCTCTCTTAGCCATTACAAACTTGGGGCCCTGGCAAGGGTGGTGGGGAACGAGTCCCACATAACTGCCCATGTCAAGAGCTGTATACCTAAATCGGGAGGGACACCAGGTATAAGACTCCCTGGGTTTATAGCCTAGATGCCCAAGGATGCAGCCTAGAGCTTCCTTAGATCACTTTGGAGAAACAACTTGCTGGAGGAAATGAAAGTCTGAACCATTAGTACCTAGGAGGCAGGGATCAGAGGAAGTAGATTCAGAGGTAAGGAGAATTTCGGGGCTACACTTTCAAGAAAGTTATGGTCGGGACCCAGGAGGTATGGGTCAGAAGGAAAGGTAGGGCACACGTATGGGCGACTGTTGAGTAGAGACTTCTGGCTGCATCACGAGCTACTGCTGGGAGTTCAGGACAACAACTTTCTGCCTCTACTCAGCCCTTGGCTTCCCCCAGAAAATTGAAAGTGGAAGCTGGCTCCAGGCAGACCAACGTTCCCAACCCAGAAGGGTTGGGGGTTGTTAGCCCTTCCCCAGATAGCCTCACACCTGAGTCTTAAATCTGGCAGCCATGCTAATCGTTTTTAACTGGCCAACAGGTCCCCAGTATTTTCCTCCAATTCTAAAGAAGGATAAGAAAGAATAGCAAGTGAAAGTGGTCCAATATTACTCACTGCTTTGGAGGTCCCTTCGTCGTCACCAAAATGCTACCAGAGGGTCCTTGCTCCCAGAGCTCCCAAGATGGTAGTGGGCTGCTTCCAAAATGGCGGTGGACCACTTCCAAGATGGTAGCAAGCCTCATGTTCTCTGATCTGGGGTTATTGGCCTCACAGATTCCAAGGAATGGAATCTTGGGCCATGTCGTGAGTGTTATAGCTCTATTATAAGCCATGGGTCACGGAAGAGAACTGTGGAATCCAGTGACTAGTGTTCAGCTCAATTAGGACGAACCCAGGCACTTAGCCATGCAGGAACAATGCACAAGCCTTTAGTTCGATCAGGAGTGGCAATGAGCACTTCGCTGGATCAGGAGCACAGCGGACACCCTGCCGGATCCGGAGGGATAGAAGTTAGTGGTGGTACTGCAATGGCGGCAAACAGCAGTAGTGGACAACCAGCTAAAGCTCAGCTCAAGCTGTAACAAAACATGGACCAGAAGAGTGCAGTTTCAAGATTTAATAGAGTGAAATAGAGTGAAAATGGAGCTCCCATATAAAGGGATGGCACCCAAAGGGGGTTGCCATTGATGGCTCCAATGCCTGGGTTTATATCCCGATCCTTGTCCCTCCCACTGTGCTCTCAGGCAATAGATGATTGGCTATTTTTTTACCTCCTGTTTCTGCCTAATTATCATTTTAGTGAGCTCTCTGATTGGTCAGGTGTGGGCTAAGTTGCAAGCCCTGTGTTTAAAGGTGGAAGCGGTCACCTTCCCAGCTAGGCTTAGGGATTCTTAGTCGGCCTAGGAAATCCAGCTAGTGCTGTCTCTCAAGAGGATATAGGAAAATTATAGCACTCCAGTGCATCCTCTTTTCCATACATGATACTCATTTTCTGTTCTTCACATCTTCCACACTCAGAGTGTTCTTGCTTTTGCAGACCAGCCTTTCCCTCGAAAATCCCCATCACAGAAATGTCTGTGTGGCTGTAGGATTCTCTTTATCTATTAGTAAAGATGCCAGTGAAAACTGGTGGCATGAGTTAATGATTTTAATGACAACCTATGTAAATATTTTTCCATTTTAAAATAGTTTAGAAGCCCTCTGGACTCCTATGCACTGTGTGTGTATGCATGTGCAGTGAATTTCAAAAAGGGGAAAAGCATAATTCTCAGAACAAGAATTATCAGTACTGCTCCACACATTACATTTCTACAATTGGTTTGTGGAGTGGCACGTATTTTGGAATAATGCACCTCTGATAAAGTTTGTAAACATTGATGAAGAAATCTGGCCTTAATTATAGAGGGAAATTTGAAAAAAAGATTTTAGATATTTATAACAATTAAGAAAATATTTAAAAATCTAACTGGTGATGACCACTTCATTCTGATAAAGAAATAACACATTTTAAAGGGAAAATAAATCTCCATACTACTCCCTTTTATTCAGAGACTGACTAAGATGGGAGAATAGGAAAAAGTGAAATGTCAAAACCTCTGCCAGCTTTTCCTACTGAAAGGAAAGAATGGAAAGGAAAGAATGGCCCCTTGTTTCAGCAAAGGCACTGAGTCTTTGGATATGCGAAATTATGCCTGGAGTCTCACCAAGCATTCAGAGAACTAAATTGCTCTGCACAATAAGGTGATTTGCATACCTTCAAGGGTACCTAAGGGTAGGGACTAGCGAAGAGGAAAAGGTGGGTTTTTATCAGAGAGTCTAGAGGGGAAAAGGGATGAGTAACTTCATGATATAAAACCTCACCATTTTCTTCAAGCCATTAGTGAAATCTGCTCTTGCCACAAGAGTTTTGTGTGAAATTTGTTCCAATGTTTGTGAGTGTGTGTGTGTGGCTCAAGAACCTTATAAAGAGAATAAATTTTATGTTTATATAAGTGAAAACAGAGGAAAAATGATAGTCAAGGACGATGAGATACAAGTAAAATGGATAGTTCAGAGAAATCATAAACTTAGAAACAGAATTAATTCTAAAAAAAGAAGGCCTTTCCAACAAATGGAAATCTTGGGTAGGCCCTTAGAATAGCAACAGAATATGGGTTAGGACATTCACAATGTCTTTTCTTTCTTAATTTCAAGAGACAATGGCAACTGAATTTTATTAATAAACAATGTAAATTCAGAAGCTAGAATTAAATTATTCCTCTAGTCAAAGGAGGAATTGTCTTAAGGATTGGGCACATGGAACAATCATAGAGTTAGTTACTCTATGAAACACTCTTTTCAGGGCCAACAGTTTAGATATGTCTGACTTTTTAAACCTATTTCTTATCAGTCTAACCTGGAATATACTTTATATTTGGCCACTTTATGCTGGTAAGCAATGCTTCCATTGACATTGGCTGCATTCACTGCCTCCTGCTTGCCTCTCTTCATTATCGCTTGATATGACCACATATCTGTACACAACACCCAGGAAAAAATAGTTATCCTTTATGGACCTTGCCCAAGTGTAAAATAAGTAGTGATTTTGAAGTTGTATCTCCTGGACAAGGCCTCATGCCTTAGACAGTTTATATTCACCTTGCCAAAGGGAAAGCTAAAGCTTAGGGAGTTTGTTAGGTTTTCTTCACCAAAGAGAAAATAATATACTCAGAGTTGGGTGCCTCCATATAAGAAGGTTAAATTCTAGTTCTTTCATTTCTCTCTCTCTTTCTCTCTCTCTCTTACTTCCTTGTTAACTCATGTTCTTGATCTCTTTCTTTGTAACAGTTTCATTGAGATATAGCTCACATTTCATACAATTTACCCACTTAAAGTATATATTTAAGTGGTATTTAGTATAGTCACAGAATTGTGTGACCGTCACACAATCAATTTTAGAATATTTCTAATAACTCAAAGAGAAATCCTCTACCTTTTAGCAATTATTCCCAATTTCCCCCTGATATCTCTACCCCAGCCCTAATTAAAAGATAATATACTTTCTGTTTCTATAGATTTACCTATTCTGGGCACTTCATATAAATGGAATAATAAAATATGCTGTCTTTTATGACTGCCTTCTTTCACTGGCATAGCATTTTCAAAGTTCATTTATGTTGATTTATGTATCAGTAATTCATTGTACCAATCATTCAGCTTGTAATTGCTGAATACCCTATATAAATATATCATTATATTTTTATATTATTAGAAATTTATCTTATGTATTCATTTATCAGTTGGTGAACATTTGAGTTATTTCCATTTTTGGCAAATATAAATAAAGTTGCTTTGAACATTCATGTACAAGTTTTTGTCTGGACACATTTCCATTACTCTTGATATTTATGTAGGATGGAGTTTTTGGGTCATATGGAAACTTAATGTTTATTAGGTTAAGGAACTGCCAAGCTGTTTTCAAAAGCTGCAGCACTAATTTACAATCACATTGTCATTATATCTTTTCTAACTTCTTTAAGCATGTTTAGTTATTTAAACATATTTATGATGGCTGCTTTCAAGTCTTAGTCTATTAAATCTTCATCTGGAATCTCATAGACAGTTTATTTTTTTCTGCTCTTTTTCCTGTATATAGATCACATTTTCTTGTTTCTTTGCATGTCTTATAATTTTTGTTGTTAAAACTTGGACAGGTTAGTTACACTATTACAACCCTCCGGATACTGATATCTACCTTCCAAATCTCACTCCAGGAGCTTATTGTTTTTGTTCTTTGTTTAATTATTTGTTTAACGACATTAACATGCTAAGGCCTCTAATGGGAAAAGTGAACAACATGCAAGAACAGATGGGTAATTTAAGAAGAAATATTGAAACTAAGAATCAAAAGAGAATGCTATAAGTCAAACACACTGTAAGAAAAAATAAAGACCATCTTTGATGGCTTACTAGTAGACTTGATAAAGCCAAGTAAAGAATCAGTGACTCAAAGAAATGCCAATAGAAACTTCCAAAACTGAAATACAAAATGAAAAAAAATGAACAAGACAGAATAGAAAATTTAAGAGCTATGGGACAATTGCAAAAGGTGTAACATACCTGTAACAGGAATATCAGAAGGAGAAGAAAGTGGTAAAGGAACAGAAGAAGTATTTGAAGTGATAGTGACTGAGAATTTCTAAAAGTTAATGATAAACACCAAATCACAGATCCAGGAAGCTCATAGAACACCAAGCAGGATAAATACAAAAACAAAATACCTCTAGGCAAATCATATTCAAATCGCAGAAAATCAAAACAGGGAAAATATTTTAAAAAGCTGGGGATTGGGGTTACTTTTTACCTCTATAGGAGCAAGGACGGGGATTCCACTGAAAAAATTCAAGGTGGAAGGGAGTGGAACCAAATGGAAGTAAACTAGAACCGAATGACAGAAGGATACCTGAAAAATCTCAAATAACTTGGAGATTAAATAATTCCACTATAGCACCTGGATGGAAGAAGAAGTCCCAAGAGAAATTTTAAAAAAATTTGAAGTATTTTAAGATAAAAACAAGGGTTATCAGAATCTGTGGGATGCAGTGAAAGTAGTGTTTAGAAAGAAATGTACAGCATTGACTGCATATATTCAAAAAGAAAAAAGATCAGAAATAAATAATTTAAGCTATCATTTTAGGAAACTAGAAAAAAGAAGGACAATTTAGGTCCACGGTAAACAGAAAAAAAATTTTATTAGAGCAGAATTAAATAAAATTGGAAACAAGAAATCAACAGAAAACAAAACAAAACAAAACAAACAATAAAACCAAAAGCTGTCATTTCAAAAAGATCAAAACAGGGCCAGGTGTGGTGACTCACTCCTGTAATCCCAGCACTTTGGGAGGCCAAGGCGAGTGGATCATGAGGTCAAGAGTTTGAGACCAGTCTGGTCAACATGGTGAAACCTGGTCTCTACTAAGAATACAAAAATTAGCCAGGCATGGTGGCAGATGCTTTTAATCCCAGCTACTGGGGAGGCTGAGGCAGGAGAATTGCTTTGAAACTGGGAGGTGGAGGTTGCAGGGAGCTGAGATCCTGCCACTGTGCTCCAGCCTGGGCAACAGAGCATGACTCTGTCTGGGGCAGCGGTCGGGGGAAGAAAAACAAAGATCAAAACAATTGATAAACCTTTAGTTTTAGTCAGGCTAACAAAAATAAAAGTGAGAAGTGAGAAAGAGAAGACATTACTGATGTTATGGACATGGAAATGATAATGAAGAACTATTTTTGAAAAACTTTGTTCTCATAAATTCAATGACTTAGATGAAAGAGATCAATTCCTTGAAAGACACAATCTCAAATTTCACACAGGTAGGAATCAATTATCTGTTACAATTGATTCCTACCTTGTATCTGTTAGGTTATATCTGTTAGAGATTTGAATCAATTACTAATAATCTTTCTAAACAGAAACATCTGGCCCAAGTAGTTTCACTGGTGAATTCTACCAAACATTTTAAAAATAAATTATTCCAATTCTCTATAATCTCTTCCAGAAAATAGAAGTGATATCTTCAGTCATTTGTTCATTTTTTGAGCATTATTAAAAAGGTTGGAGCAATCAGTACATGTTGGAACCTCACACATATTTAGTGTATGCATACTTAATTATGCTACTCTAGTGAATCAAAACATCTGTTTAAGAAAAGCAAACAGTACCCTCCAGTGCGCAGGTGGGTAGCAGTTCTAAGTAAGTGACTGTCTAACTCAAACTTGTCACTTTGCCAGTTACTTACAAAATAGACACCAACTAGTTATTTAAACAACAATTCATCAAGTCAGACATTATTTCCAATACATTTGCCACAAGAAATTTATTCCTTAACCTGCATAAAGCTAAAAGCCTTCTCTTTATTACACTGCATCCTTCACCAGTTAAACTATATTGATTATATATGTCATATCAATGACATTCTATCAATGCAACAATTTCAAATATCATTCTTGGTTTTATAAAGTTATTTCTGAAACTTTATTAGGAGTTTGGATTTTGTAATATATATAAGAAAGACAATATTAACATTTAAGTGGTACTTTACTTAAGTATTCTAATAGTACCCTATATGAGATATGCTAAATGTGCATCCTAGTTCTCATTCTCTAGTGAATGTAAATTTAATGTTAAAATCAAATTGAACAATACTAGACTAAAAGTCAAGCCATGACAAAAATGTTAATTTTTAGATGGCAAAGTAATAGGAGATTACATTAAAATATTGATTAAAATATAAATTTTGATGGTCAATGTATAAGATAAAAGTATGATAAAAATAAAAAGAAATATATGTGAATTGAAGTTGTGGATTATATAATGTGTTCTAATTTATCAACCTCTTCATTTCCACTTGATGTACTTACTGGTATAGATACAAAAATTTGTAATACATGAATCTATCTGGTTGTTTTTTAAATTTCTTGAAATGTGGAATATACATGTTATGATTCTCTCAAGAACAACTAAAGTTTTAGGTTAAAAGTTTTTAATAATAATCCTACATACAGAGTTCTGATTAAAGTTGTATTTATCATTCTATTTTACAGACTCTGAAAAGCAAATTTTTCTTACAGATCCCTCAGTTATAAAATATAGCCTTATTACTTTTCTAAAATAGCAAAAATTACTGATTTAATAATTGAAAAAAATGATTTTCCATATGTAACTAAAAACAAAATCTCTCATTTTTGTCTCATTGTGTCCTTGTTGCCTTTAGGTAAGCATATTTTAGGATGTCGTTTATTTTAAAAGCAGTAGGTAGAAATCTCTGAATGTCCTTGTTGGATATACTAAACAAAAAAGGAGAGAAAACTAAATTACTATTTTAGAAGATCTGTACGGAAAAATAAAAATGTCATATGTAAACCAAGATCCCAGAAAAACCTAGGGATTTAAAAGCTTTTCTAACAGTTTGTAATCATCATAGCAAAAAGTAGGATGTATTTTTCTCTATATATTTCCATTTATAAACCTAAAATACTAACTGTTGATACATAAACTTTAGAGAGTTTCTGAAAAACGTGCTTGATAAAATCAATGAATTTTTATAGAATGTTCCCAACATCCAAGTTGTAATCATACACCTCTTCCCAAATTTTGATACACTAAGCCTAATTTTCTTACATCACCAAGTCAGATGTTCACTTATTTTTAATTTACCAAATTTTGAAATAATTTTTTCTTTTTTGTTCCTGCAATTATTGTTCATAATGATGATTATTCAGCTAATAGGGGTTTTCTTTAAAAAAATACTCTACATAAAATTAGCTATCACATTTTGAAAATCATTGGCATATGATATGCTACAGAAATGCCAAGAACATTTTATTACATAAAAACTTAACAAATATTGATAGACAGCTATGTAAAGGGCAAGCTTATATGAATTTTTATTTAACTCACCAATTATCATTTTTAAAGGGCAATTCAGTGCCTGAAAAAAGAAGTTAAATTATTCTGGTTTGCAGTTGATTCCTTAATAGTGTTTGTTAAGTAACATCCATACCTCAAGGAGAAAAATGAGGTCGCTTATTTTTCTTTACATGTAAAGAATCTGAGACATATTTGACTCAATTTAAAGGTCAATGAAGAGTGGTGAGTTTTTAAATATTGTTCTGTTAAATAATATAATTAATTGTAATGTAAAATTAAAAATCTAACTTTTTAAATGTCATCAATTTCAGATATATGTTTTTTAGGATTATGTTCATTGACTTGCTAATTTGCTTAAAAACAGTACAATATTCTTCAGAGAACATAAAACTATATTTTCCTTGTGTGTATAGAAAAAAGAATCTCATGTTGGTTTTCTGAGGTCCATCTTCCCTCTCGAAGTTTCTTAACTTTGAGCAAAGCTGAGCAAAGATTCAAGGGCTTTTCTCAAAATCAAGGAATCCTTTATGATGATGACCCACCACACCTAAACTACACAGTTTCTCAGTCTCCATGAAAATTCTTCACAGAGCTCCAAATCACTGATCTCATCTGTCTTGATCCAAGCCTTACAAATAACAATTAAGTAAGCAAGGAGTATACAGATGGTCACCATTGTGTTAGGGCCACTCTTGATGCAGTTAGCCATTGGGGTGGGGTCTTGTGGTAGAAAAAGCTTACTTACTGCCTTTCAGAAGGCTCTGGGAAGGGCAGTCTTTTGAGAGCTGCTTTGGGTGAGGAAAGACTTAAACTATGCTTATTGCATTTCTTTGCAAGGAATGTCACGGAGTAGGACATATTGGATTATTGAACATAGCAACCTTGAATATAATTCTGAGAGTTCCAAGAGCACTCCCTCAGGGAGCTTAAAGCACACAGCATTGCTTGTGGCTGGATAGAAAAGCTTTGTTTAACACTGGGGTTCAGTTTTACAAAATGTGATGATAATTCCCATGTGAGTCTCACACACCATATTCTTGAAATATTTAAGGACACAGTGCTTTGCTGTTTGCCTCACTATTATCTATTTCTCACCAAGTGAGATCAGATGAGAAAGTGGGGTACATTTGCTGGATTACCTTAAATATACACAAACGTATTTCTTTGATTACAAGTGAATACTTTGGTATATGTCAAAATTGCAAGTGTTCCTTAGAATTATGCAAATTTGTATTTCCTAATATTTATCATGTATGTGTTCATTTTACAGAGTGTCTCATTTCATTTATTAATCTCTCTCTGTACATCTATCAATCTAGTTCCTTCTATGTATCTATCATCTCTACACATGTCTACATACATATATCACTTTGTGTGTGTTTGTGTGTGTGTGTATGTGTGTGAGAGAGAGAGTGCAAAAATGTATGTGTTTTTCCTAGACTGATCTGCATATCTAGCATCTATGGAGAGATATTGTTTGTTTGTTTCAGAAAATCCCTGCCAACATGGTCACTCTCGTGGTTGCAGAAGTTGTAATAACCTGGTTAGAACACTCACATTTTCCAATGAAAACCACTGTATTTGTATTCAGTAACCATATAACAATGAGGATGACCAGTCGGTATTTATTATGTCCCTTCAAAGAGAGAACACAGACTTTCAGATGCATCTTAGTTCAGAAGAGCAGTTAACAAGCCCTGCGGGGGGGAAATGCAGCTGGGAATACCTCACTAGATGTGTCAAGGAAAGTTGAATTTGAACTGTAAATCAAAACTTCTTTATTCATCGATTTTATTTGCTTCAGAGATGTTTTATCTTCATTTTTGATCTTCAGTAGACAGGAGCTGCTAATACTGTCTGTAGGACAGAGAAATGGGGTTTGTGCAGAGAAAGAAAGATATTCACTAAGATATTGTGCTCAACTCCCTCCGTAAAAGTTGAAAATGATAAATCCTGTTGGCAGTGTATGTTTCCAAATGGAACTGCTTCATTTTCAATGTGTCACCTACTTCATTCTACATTTTTTTCTGCCACAAGATGGTAAACACTTAAAATGCCTGAAGGGAATTTATTATGAAAAGATGTCTTTGATTTCAAGTGATTTTCTTACCTTTATTTGGAAAAGCAAGCATATACACATTTTTTTGTCATGTGATTCAGACTCCCTGATGCATACTTCTTTGGAGAATGGAAGAGGTAGTTATTTGGGTTTTAAGAAAGAAAATAAAAATATAATGTTCTTGTATGTGTCTTTGGGGTACAGGACTCAAGTTACAGTTCAGACAACTCAATACATTTATTTCCCCATTTAGCAGCATCTGCACAAAAAAGAATTAGGAGACTACCAGTGAATATTTTAAAATAGTCTGAAATTACCCCAACAACAGCAAATCAAAAAAGAACAACCATTCTTTTTCTTTTCAAATTACACATCTCTCAAGTGGTATTTTGTACATTCTTTTTCTCTCTAAAGCTATCTTTGAAAACAAGAGTTATTTAATAACCGTTTGAGCAAATGCGATCTATTTTTCTCTGGTCACACCAGCCTTCAGGGGGATGGGGGGGTAAGCAGTCACAAAACCAGCATTTTACTAGATTTTCCTTACTTTCTATTAGTGAAAATAGTTTTCTTCAAATTCTACCACACAGTTGACATTTCCCAAGGAATGCCTAATGAATTTTCCATAAACCAACCTTCCAGATTACCATTTTGCCTCCTCTTCTGCCTCAGCTAATTCTGATGGCTGTCGCTCTATTCTTCAGAAAAGAAATTTGAACTGTAAAGCCAAAGCACACAGAAGGCTTTGCTACCAATGTTGGCGGTCATCCAGGGCCTGTCCCAAAGCAGCCTGTCTCTTGTTCCCTGCCTTCTGAATATGACATGCTGATGCTGCTCACTGGTGGTGCTACCAGAAATACTATTGCAGATGGCCACTGAAGGTGCCACCATGGGGACCAGTGCCTGCCAATTTCTACATTTCAACAGTCACTGACAGAAAGCTAGGTCCTGCATAGCTGTCTGTACTTCTGGTACCATTTCTCATGCTTGCCAGTACAATGGCATCACCCCTCCTTGCCTTTATAACTGCTGACACCAACATTTCTGATGCTCCATGCTTTCAATATTTTGTGCAGGTTTTAAAGAAGAGGCATTTTTTAGTTTTCATCTACTCTTTTATTATTGGCCTTTTTGCCCAAGAATCAAGGCATGAATTTGTAAGGGCCAACTGGAGAACAACTTGAGTGACTAATACCAAGTTGTATTCAAATTTGCCTTCTAGCAGGAAACTACTGCTTTTCAAACAGACTGTGCACTTTTACTTTTTCTTCTTGTAGGGTATGTGTTTCATGGTTTTCATCTAAACAAGGCCTTTGAACAGCCAACCTGCAAGAATGCCAGATATAGCCATGTAGTCCTCAATGCTAAACTGAACACAAAAGAGATTCAAATTGGGACTTTTGATAAACATCACTCAAATAATTGCTACAACATAACACATGCCACATGGGAGCCCATTGGTGTGAGGGCTAGAGTGATCAACTTTTTTAAAGAGAGTTGAATGTCATAGAGAATTAAAAATAAACATAAACACAAATGCACAGTCTTTTTTATTTGAATGAGTAACTAAGGTTTTGTTTGTGATTATCTAATCTTGGAAAATAAAAAGGGGAAAGTAAGCTGTTTGTCAAAAAAAAAAAATTGTTTTGATTTTTCTTCCCTTTGAAAAACAGAGCTGAAAGTACCACTAATGTCAGAGTTCCAAAAGGGTGTTTTGGATCAAATATGAACCATGAAAGAAAGGTAAAATTGTACCAATTGCACTGGTCAGTATAATCTAAGCAAAAAACTCTGACTTAATGAAGATAACTATAGGCACATCTATGAACTAGATTTTTTTCTGCCTGGGTCTTAGGAGGAAACAACAGTGGGAAACAAGCCTCCTCCTGTAAGTGAAGTGACAGCCTTCGGGATTAGGGACTAGGAAGCAATTGGATCTGTTCTGATCCATGGAAAATGGTTTGGGTCAGAGCTGGACAATACTGCCCAATCAGAGACCTGGAAACAAAGACTTACATTTGGTCATCGTGTATGAACAACCCATCTAGCTTTAGATTTAGTGTCCTCTCGCTTCAGGGCAAGAGCTAGCATCAAAACTAAGTCATATTCCAGGAGAAAACATGAACACAATCCTAGCCAAAAGTTACATACATCCTGATAATAAAATTATCTGAAAATCGAATGTGTATATTCCTATGACATGGGTGGGAGAATGAGCAGAAAGGATAGTAAGTATGGTTTCTCTTCCATCTTTGTCTATAAGGCTAAAATAAAGAGATATCATTTGTTTGAGGTACCAGATTCTCTATAAGTTGGAAGAAATTTAAAAAGATTTTCTGTAAAATATCAAGCTAGTCCAGAATATATATTACAAAACTTTCTCTTGTCAATTCCTCTCCAAATCCTAAAGATGCAATCAAACATCCATACCTAGTAATGATGGTTATAAATAAATATTCAATGAAATAATTTTTAAGGTTCCTTTGCTATAAGAATATTTGTCTACAAATATAAAAAGCATCCACTTGAATTTCCCAAGATAGCCTTTTCAAATGACTCAAATCATCTATTTCATCCCCAGAAGCTCCTGTGTTCTAAAACAAGTAATGCTTTTACTTAAATGTTTGATGTTTCTTGTGGTTAGCATATCAGTTAATGATAATAATTAGTGATGCCTTAGAGTTTTAGTTTATATGTCCTGTTTACATTTTACAGCATGTTAGGGTCTGCTGTAAAGATCCATTTATATAATATATTCAACTTTAGAGAGTTTTATGAGAGATATTTGTGCCATGGTGTTAAGGTCTACTAGCCTACTGATGAGGAGATTAGAATTCTGGCCTCAGATTTGTCTCTGGACACTTGAAATGCACTAGACAAGTCTCTTAACCCAGTGGAGCCTCAGTTTTGCTATATGTAAAATGAGAAGTTGGGTTAGAAAGTCTCTTTTGGTCTGAAATATTTCTCTTTCTTAGATCATAATTTTTATATTAAATTTTAAATTTAGCTTTTACTAGAATTACATTACTACCAATTCTTAATGTCATTTTCTTCTTTTTGCGCCTGGTAAAGAAGTAAATTGATAGTTCTTACATCAAGAAGTGTCCCTAATGGCCTCTTTGTATAAAATGTTAATTAGGCCCACAGTCCTTTCCTGGTTGTGGTTATCTCTTATCCTAAACGATGAAACAGGGTCTCAGGGAGTAATAACTTTCCTCAAACTTATAGTGCCAAGCTGGGATTTGAAAACAGGTCTGCATAACCTGGAAATCCTTGTTTTTTCCTACTAAAACACTAATTTATTAATCACATCTGTGACTTATTTGTGTCCAAATACTGAATCTGAGCGCAATCCTCAATTACATCATTGTTTCTGAGTAAAGCTACTAAAGTTTTATAACTATACACTTCACAACACAACTCCAGGGAAAGCTTTGGCGTGAAAAGCAGCAAGTACTTATTAGAGCAAACATCCTGGGTGATCTGTCAACAATAATGCAAACAGAAAGTCAATGCTGTGCATAGCAATCAAAAACATACATTTTCATAGCTAATTGGCAATCTAAATTAAGAATGGCCTGAAGAAGTGTAACGTGATGAAGTTTTAAAATATCAATCGATGCGTGCTTTCTTTCTTTCATGTGTATTTTGAGCCTGTCTTCCAGCAGTCGGAAGCATCCACAAGGCATTGATGAGAAGGATTGTAAGACAAAAAGAGAAACCATGGATATTCGTGTTTTGACAAATAAATTAAGTTGTTTGGAATCAAAAGGTAAAGTCTTGTAGAGAGTGGAACATGGGGACTATGAGGAAAATCCCTGTTGACTTCTCCTGCCCTGAACAAAACAAATGGCAGTCCGAAACATGGCACCCTTACCCCTTTCAGCTGGAGTGCAAGAGGAAATTGAAATAATAATAATAATAAAGGAGCTGGTGGAAATAATTCTTTAAATTTGTGTACGAAATATTAAGTTCATCCCCAAGTGGTGCATGTGTAAAACCAACTAGAATCAAAACTGCAAAAGCTTTGGGAACAGAACTGTGGTATGGAATACCACCTAGGTTTCAAATTGGTCTCTTGTAGTACACAGGCCAGCTAGGATGTGCTTTTTGGTTTTTGTTTTGTTTTGTTTTGTTTTGTTTTGAGACACAGTCTCACTGTGTCAACCCAGGCTGGCGTGCAATGGCACGATCTCGGCTCACTGCAACCTTCGCCTCCTGGGTTCAAGAGATTCTCTTGCCTCAGCCTCCTGAGTAGCTGGGATTACAGGCACATGCCACCACGCCCGGCTAATTTTTGTATATTTAGTACAGATGGGGTTTCACCATGTTCGTCAGGCCATTCTTGAACTCCTGACCTTGTGATCCACCTGCCTAGGTCTCCCAAAGTGCTGGAATTACAGGAGTGAGCCACTGTGCCCTGCCAGCATGTGTATTCTGAACCTAAATACTGCCAGTTCAAATGAAACACTTAAATAGCAACCAGTGGCACAGAGTATAATAATCAAAATATCTAAGATACAATCCAAAATCACTCAGCATATCAAGAACCAGGAAAATCTCCAGTCAAATGAGGAAAGACAAGAGATGGCAATGCCAACAAAACACATATATTTGAATTATCTGTGAAGAACTTCAAAACAATTATAAAAATACCCCACTAAGAAATCATAAATACCCTTGAAATCAATGAAAACATAGAAAGTCTCATAAAAGATATAGAAGATAAAAAGAAGAAACAAGTGGAGATTTTAGGAGTGAAAATACAATCAACTGAACCTTTAAAAATTCGGTTGATAGGCTCAATAGTCAATATATCCAGAATACATTAAGGATTCTCAAAACTCAAGCATAAAAACACAAACAACCTAATTAAAAAACAGGCAAAAACTTAATCAGAAACTTTACCAAACAGGATATATAGATAGAATAAGTGCATGAAAAGATTTCCAATATCATTAACCATTAATTAGAAGCAACTTAAAACCACAGTTGTACATACACTTATGGCATAACCTAGCAATCCTACACCTAAGTATTTAGCATAGAGAAATAAGAACTTATATTCATGCAAATACTTGTACATGAATACATAAATATTTATAACATCTTTATCTGAAATAGCCAAAAACTGGAAACAACTCATATATCCTTCAACGAGTGAATGGACAAACAAGCCATAGTTCATTTTTTAAATCAAACACTACGAAATAACAAAAAGAAACATACCGTTTGTTAGCCCAACCTGCGCCAATTTGTAAACCCCACTATTTAGCACACCGTGGCCAGCATGGAAAACTCCACCTGGGCCCAGGCTGTGAGAAACATCCTGTTGGGCAGGTCCCAGGCCCAATCACCTGCTTGCAGGAAATTCCTCCCTTAACAGCAGCTAACCACATCGCCCCATCCCGTTTTGCAACAATTGCCCCTCTCCTGTACAGATCTGTAACTACCCCAGTCTTTAAGAGGGAGTGGGTTCCAGTGCTGGTGTCCCCCTCCGCAGGTTTCCTTAATAAACCTGTGTTACTCTTGAGCCACTAACTCTCTCTCTCTCTTTTACCTTCGCTCTCCCTGACAAACCTTGCATGATTGATATCTGAACTTGGAATAATTCCAAGGGAATTACACTGAGTAAAAAAGTCAATCACAGGGCGGAGCACGGTGGCTCACGCCTGTAATCCCAGCACTTTGGGAGGCCCAGGCGGGTGGATCATTTGAGGTCAGGAGTTGAAGACCATCCTGGTCAACATGGTGAAACCCCGTCTCTATTAAAAATACAAAAATTGGCGGTAATGGTGCACACCTGTAATCCGAGCTACTTGGAAGTTTGAGGTAGGAGATTTGCTTGAGCCTAGGAGGTGGAGGTTGTAGTGAGGCGAGATTGCACCACTGCACTCCAGTCGGGGCGACAAAGCGAGACTCCTTCTCAAAAAAAAAAAAAAAAAAGAAAAAAGAAAAAGCCTATCACAAAAGAAAACTTATGGAATAAAGTATATGTTTCATTTATATAAAATTCTCAAAATAACTAAATTGTAGTGATGAAGAACAAATCAATGGTTGCTGGACGTTAGGTTTTTACAGAGAGTGTGACTATAAAAGGATAGCATGAGTGAGTTCACTTAGGGTGAGGAAACATTTCTGATTTTGATTATGGTGGTAGTTACATAAATATGTACATATGATAAAATTTCATACAACTATACACATGCATAGAGTACCCATAAAAAACTGATGAAATATGAATATAGTCTGTAGTTTAATTAATAGTATTTTTGTACTTATACTATTTTTCTGGTTTTGATTATCATGCTATCATTACATAAGAGGTTATCACTAGGGAAATCCACGTGAAAGACAAATGAGAATTCTCCAGCTTTTGCAAATTCTAGCTGAGTTAATTAAAAGTATAATTTTTAAATTTTTTTGTTAAAAAAAATCAAATTCTCATATAAATATATAATGAGCATGTGTCCGATAATTATTTATTAATGATTAAAGACAAAACAAATTAAAGAGGCTATGAAAGACAGATGCTTAGGGCCGGTACAATGGCTTGTGCCTATAATCCAAGCACTTTGGGAGGCCTAGGCAGGCGGATCACAAGGTCAGGAGATCAAGACTATCCTGCCCAACATGGTGTAATCCCATCTCTACTAAGAATACAAAAAATTAGCCGGACATGGTTGGTGCAGGCCTATAGTCTCAGCTACTCGGGAGGCTGAGGCAGGGGAATCACTTGAACCCGTATAGCAGAGATTGCAGTGAGCTGAGATCGCGCCCACTACACTCCAGCCTGGCGACAGAGTGAGACTTGGTCTCAAAAAATAAAAATAAAGAAATAAAATAAAAGATGCTTATATAGTCAGCTAAAACAATTGATATGGAAATGAGATATCTAAATTAGGTACACAAATGTTTAAAAGACAATAAATCTAGAACACTTGCCTTCTCCCCCACCCCCACACACATATGTACTTGACAAGAATTATCTGCACCTTTATTGGGCAAAAATCAACTGCAATTTCTTATTTTTCCAAGATGACATCTAATTTTATGGGGCCTAAGCCCTAATCAAAATCCAATAATAAGTCAAGCAAAGTTATAAGTCCCTGAATAACAGATGACTTCTAGGCAGATTTGTCATGTTATTCTCCAATATGACATTTAAAAAACATACAGGCATTTTTTGATCTTATTTCCAAGTTTTGAAAATTGTTTTCTTAATACCTTTGGTTTTTTGCCTTCTGGGGGAGGTATGTTAGTTGGTCTCCATTATTGCCTATCAAAGACTTTCTATAAATTGCTGCCTGTTCTTCAGCCTTGGCTCATTCAAAAAAGGTTGACCACCCTTGCCCCAAAAGTACTGAGTCTCCGTGAAAATTGGCCTTGTGGGTATAGCCGTATCACAAGAGATCAGGACACTCATTAACATCATCCCCCAAACAAAGCTGTGATTTTTGATTATCAAAGGAAGGGGTAACATAAAAGGAAAAGTCCCAACACTAGTACTTGAGTGTATATGGACCATGGGAAAGTTACCAACATTAACCTATCTGGAGAGTCCCAATGACCATACATGAATACAATCTAATTTTTTAAATAATAATAAAAATAGCATTTCTGATCTCATGCTTTGTCATATAAAGTTACTCTACCCAAAATTCAATTGTATTCATAGGAAGAAGGTATTAGAATGCATCACCAACATCAGATTTTAGAGAAACAAAAATAACAATTCTGTAAAAGTAAATTTTCTTTATGGCTGTAGCTTCTAGAATAAGGAACATCAGAGTGATGACACAGGTGAAGGTATGCTGCAAAATCTACTCGACCAGAAGAGAACTCTGGGAGAACACCAGAGCTAATCAATAAAAGGATCTGGCAGCGGGTACTTCAGATATGTTGCATTTCTAATTAAACCAGAGCACGAATATTTCATTTTTTTCAGTTAATTGTACAGTGTTTGATTTCTCTGGAGAAATTTAGGTCTGGTAAACAGTTTTCCTGAATGCTTTCCATGCTGGTTCTAACGTATTGACACTGAAGGAATAATCTAATTATTATGTGATTAATCGTCGACTGCTGTTGGTCTTAGGCTGATTACATTGATGGTTTATGAAGCAGAATCAGTATTTGGCTCAAATGTCTTCTCCTGAACTGGCAACTTCTACCTAGGGATCAGACTACATTGAGAAAATATTTCAAACAGAAGCACATAAGTAATAATTACTCAGTTAATTCCCATTGTCACTCAGAGACATGCAGTTACTAAGCAATGGTAATTACAACTGCAGCATGTGTACTGCTGTTGTCATGTTTAAATTAATGAATATTTTATTGTCAACATGCAAATATAGAAATATCCTGCATTAGTTGTGTAGACAATTGTTTTGTGTTTCAGCAACAGAGACAAATAAAATTTGCTCTCATATGAATTTAATTATAATATGTGATAAATTGAATGACGTTTTATAAATTAGAAAAAGAATTAGAAATTCAAAAATGCTAATTTTTAATAAAGCCAATTAACACATACTAGAATTTAATGCAATCTTTGGCTTTGTCAAATGATTTTTCCATTATTCATTGGTACAGCATTAAAATTCAATATGCGAAGAAAATAAAACATTCAGAAAACACTAATTTCGACAAGAACAGAGAGTGAATTCAGGTTTCCCTTCGGGGTTACTTTTAAATAGATGCCTGTAACTAGAAAAAATTCTCTTCATCTGCTACTTCTTAGATGCCTGTCTGTCTTTTGTCAATGCTCTCCTCTATTTTATTTGTAATATCTTAGCTGTCTGGGACTCTAAATCCATTCTTTGATTCTTGGTGGTTCATATAATCATAGTGGGGATGGGGACCAATTAAAGAAACAAATTGTCTAACATCGAAACCACAGATTAAGGAATGTTTCTATTGTTATTTAACAAATGACTCTTGATGAATCTTTAAACAGAAAAGAAAATATTGTTGAAGTTCATTCATAGTATGGGGTTGAAAATGAAGAGTTATCTGCTCCTAAATTTGAGGCAGAGATTTTTTTCTACCCTACAAGGTTCAGAGAGATTTTTGTTTGTTTGTTCTTACTTTTGAGGAAGATATTTAAAGTTATGAAATTGGCTAATGTGTGGAATATATAATAGGATCTACTTCAAACTGAAAGAAGTTCCTCACAAAAAGGGTCTAGTACTACATTTTACAAAGTGAGGGGAAATGTGGCACCCCACTATGTTTAAACAAAGTAAAACTTTCATTACATTTTGTTGTTATTAAAATTTACAGCTATAATTTTTATCATTTTCACTCTTCCCATCCTCCCAACACTGGAAATAATTACTATTTGATATTTACCACTACCATACATGTTTTATATTTAAAAGTACATATGCATACACATATATGTAAATGTATTTGTGTTTTTATATTAATAATTATATGCTATATATGTTCTTCTGCAGCCTGACTTATTTGACCAAACTTAGGTTCAGAAAATTTATGTATACATTGAAACATATAATTCCAGTTAACTCATTTTCACTGCTGAATAGCATTTTGCCATATAATTCATTTTAGTACTGAAGAATGTTAAGTCATTTCATTGTCTTTCATTAGAAATAATACTGCTATAATTACTCTTGTATAACTATCTTTTATAGCTATGCAAGAGTTTCTGTAAGAGTGTCTTAAAACAGGAGTAGGTTTAGTCCTGGTGGTATACAAAAAGCTCCCAATGGTACACCAATATGGATAATCTTAAGGTATAAAGTTCCATATCATCAGCTTTTATATGAATTCATTTACAATTGTCCTCCTATTTTACAAAAGAATTGACATCTTTAAAACGACATCTCTTCTGTTCTATAAATCTAGTTATACAGGTTCTCTTCAATAGGTTTCAGTAGAATTTTTTAAAATTCTTCATATATTTTTCCATATATTTTGATATATTTATTTCTAACTCATTAAAAATCCTTTCTTAAGTTATATTTTCAACTATCTTTGCTGACATATAGAAAGGTGATTAATTTCCATATATTGCTAAACTCAAATGCTAATATTTTTTATTTTAAAAACTAATTATACATATTCATAAGGTACATAGTGATGTTTCAATGCATATAATGTATAGTAATCAGACCAGGGTAATTAGCATAACCTTTATCCCAAACACTTGTCATTTCTTTGTGTTGGGAGTGTTCAACATTCGCTCTAGCTATTTGAAACTACATGTCATTGTGAACTATAGTCGTCCTAGTGATATGGAACAGTAGCATTTATTCTTCCAATCTAGCTAGTATTTTTTGTTGTACATTCTCTAGGGATTCCCATGTAGGACAAATAAAACGTCTTCAGATGATAACTTTGTTTTCTACTTCTGAATTTTCAAAGATTTTCTTTTTCTCATCTACTTCAATGGTTAGACCCTCCATTAACATTTTGAAAATGCAAGGTAAAATGTTGATATTTTTCCACTTTATTTTTTGTTTGTTTGGCTTTTGAGGTAACATGTTAAATTTGTAAATATTAATTTAATTTTTTGATGAGTAGGTCTATTCAGTTTTTCTACTTTTTCTTGAGTTTTCTGTAATTTTGTATTTTTCTAATGAATATTCATTTTTTCCCTAAGTTTTCAAGTTAATTAGCATAAGGTTATTTGTGATATAACGGGATGTTAAAATGGGACTCCTGTCTCAGCCTTAGCTGAAACCCCAGGACAAATAACACAATCACTAGGAAGTACTCCACTTAGAGCAAGTTACCTCCTATGAAATTGCCAGCATTTTGTTTCATGACAAATTGTTTTGGTGTAAAGAGCAAGAGCTAATAAGGTTCGAAGGAAGCTTGTCTTTGGAGAGACTTGGCAATGTGCTCTTCAGGCCCCTGTTTTTCTGGGTGGGAATGAAGCAATTTCCTTTTCCCTTGTTTTAGTAAGTTGAGTAAAGAGAACTTTAAGAGAGCCATGCAGAAAGGTTCACATGTGTCTCCTGGAGTTGAGAGTATTTAGGGAATGGTGCTTAATTCGCACAGAAACAAAGAGAAGAGGTAATCTGGAGCCGAACATAGCAATGAAAGAGAAGGCCATCTTCATAACAAATGCTCTTCCTCCAAGAGAAGGCCAATTATGCCTCCAAAAAGCTGGAAAAAAAAAAAAGAGAGAGAGAGAGAGAAAAGGGCAAGGAGGTGAGAGTTCAGAGAAGGGAGTTGCCCAAGAGTCATCTTAAAAGGGACTCAATCCAAAAGGATCCTCTGAGGAAGCAATGTGACCCAGCTAGAAATTCAAGAACTGAGGTAGAGTTATAATTGGCCACACAGCCAGGTTATCCCCCATAAGGAGGATGCCCCCAACAGGGTATCTCTGAAGGAGTCATAAAAGTGCTCCTCAGAGAAAGATCAAATAAGAGTGCATCTACTTTTGGCTTGTTGAACTGTTTGGTTCCCTTATATATTATGGATTGTAGAGATTTGACAGATGCATAATTTGCAAATATTTTCTCCCATTCTGTAGGTTGTCTATTTACTCTGTTGTTAGTTTCTTTTGCTGTGCAGAAGCTTTTTAGTTTAATTAGATTCCATTTGTCAATTTGGTCCTGCTTGTAAATTTTTGTTTTTCTTGCAATTGCTTTTGAGGACTTAGTCTTAAATTATTTCCCAAGGTCGATGTCCAGAATGGTGTTTCCTAAGTTTTCTTCTAGGATTCTTACAGTTTGAGGTCTTACATTTAGATCTTTAATCCACCTCGATTTAACTTTTTTGCATGGTGAGAGGTAAGCATCTAGTTTCATTCTTCTGTATATGGAATATGTAGCTATCCTAGCACCATTGATTGAATAGGGAGTCCTCTCCTCATTATTTATTTGGTGACTTTGTTGAAGATCAGATGGCTGTGGGTGTGTGGCTTTATTTCTGGGTTCTCTATTCTGTATTACTGGTCTATTGTATATTTTTGTACCGGTACCATGCTGTTTTGGTTATTGTAGCCTTAAAGTATAATTTGAAGTCAAGTAATGTTATGCTTCTGGCTTTGTTCTCTTTGCTTAGAATTGCTTTGGATATTCAGGCTCTTTTTTGGTTCTATGTGAAATTTAGAATAGTCATTTTCTAATCCTATGAAAGATGATGTTCATAGTTTAATAGGAATATTGTTAAATTTGCATATTGCTTGGGGCAGGATGGCCACTTTAATGATATTGATTCTTCTAATCAATGAGCATGAAATGTTTTTCCATTTGTTTGTGTCATCTGTGATTTCTTTCAGCAGTGTTTTATCATTCTCTTTGTAGAGGTATTTCGCCTCCTTGGTTAGATGTATTTCTAGTTATTTTATTATTTGTGTGCCTATTGTTAATGGGCTTGTGTTCTTAATTTGGCTCTCAATTTGAATGTTTTTGGTATATAGAATTCCTACTGATTTGGTACATTGTTTTTGTATCCCTGAAACATTACTGAAGTCATTTATCAGTTCCAGAAACTGTTTGGTATACTCTTTTGGGGTTTTTAGGTATAGAATTATATTCTTAGTAAAGAGAGATAGTTTCACTTTTACTTTTCCTACTTGGATGCTTTTTATCTCTATTGCCTATGTGTTCTAGCTAGCACTTCCAGTACTATGTTGAATAGGAGTGGTGTGACTCAGCATCCTTGTCATCCTTGTCTTGTTCCAGTTCTCAAAAAGAATGCTTCCAATTTTTGCCCATTCAGTGTGATGTTGGTTATGGAATTGTCATAGATGGCTTTTCTTGTTTTGAGGTAAGTTCCTTCAATGCCTAGTTTGTTGAGGATTTTTATCATGAAGAGATGTTAAATTTTATCAAAGGCTTTTTCCATGTCTATTGAGATGATCATATGATTTTTGTTTTTAATTCTGATTATGTAAGGAATCACATTTATTAATTTGCATATGCTGAACCAACCTTGCATTCCAAGAACAAAGCCTACTTGTTTGTGGTGAATGAACTTTTCGATGTGCTGCTGTATTTGGTTTGCTAGTATTTTGCTGAGGATTTTGCATCTATGTTCATCAGGGATATTGACCTGTAGTGTTTTTTTTTTGTACTTGCTGGTTTTTTTTCTGTATCTTTGCCAGGTTTTGGTATGAGGGTCATGCTGGCTTCATAAAATGAGTTAGGAAGGAGTCAAGCAAATAATCCCATTAAAAAGTGGGCAAAAGGCATGAACAGACATTTCTCAAAGGAAGACTTTCAAGCAGCCAGCAAACATGAAAAAAATGCTCAACATCACTAATCATTAGAGAAATGAAAATCAAAACCACAATGAGACACCATCTCACACCAATCAGAATGGCAATTATTAAAAAGCCCAAAAACAACAAATGCTGATGAAGCTGTGGAGAAAAGTGAATGCTTATACACTGTTGGTGGAAATGCAAATTAATTCAGGCACTGTGGAAAGCAGTTTGGCAATTTTCAAAGAACTTAAAATAGAACTACCACTTTGGCTCAGCAATTGCATTACTAGGTATATATCCAAAAAAATAAATCATTCTATCAAAAAGATAACTGCACTTGTATGTTTATCACAGCAAAGACATGAAATCAACCTAGGAATCTATTAATGGTGGATAGGATAAACAAAATGTAGTACATATACACTATGGAACACTATGAAGTCATACAAAGGAACTAAAATTATACCCTTTGCAACAACATGGGTGCAGCTGGAGGTCATTGTCCTAAGCAAATCAATGTAGAAACAAAAACAAATACTATTTGTTCTCACTTATAAGTGGGAGCTAAACACTGAGTATTTATGGACATAAAGATGGCAATAGTAGATATTGGGAAGTACTTGGTGGGGGAGGGAGGGACCAAAGGTTGAAAAATTAACTATCAGATATTATGCTCACTACTTGAGAGACAAAATCAACCATACCCCAAACCTCAGCATCACACAAGATATTCATGTAACAAACCTGACCATTTAACCCTCAAATCTAAAATAAAAATTGAAATTATTGAAAAAAAGAGTGCATCTTCCACACCAAGAGGCAAACTATTAGCCATAGAAGCATTTGTCCTTTCCCTTAGTCCCCTTTAATCTTTTTTTTTTTTTTTTTTTTTTTTTTGAGACGGAGTCTTGCTCTGTCGCCCAGGCTGGAGTGCAGTGGCCGGATCTCAGCTCACTGCAAGCTCCGCCTCCCGGGTTCACGCCATTCTCCTGACTCAGCCTCCCGAGTAGCTGGGACTACAGGCACCCGCCACCTCGCCTGGCTAATTTTTTGTATTTTTTAGTAGAGACGGGGTTTCACCGTGTGAGCCAGGATGGTCTCGATCTCCTGTCCCCTTTAATCTTAATGTCTTCTCAGAAGAAATAACACTGTAGCTAGTCAGTTGGGGAAAGGTGGAGCAGGGAAAGAGAAGAATCCAACCATCCTTCCTACCACTACCACTTAATAAAGACTGAATCAGGTTTAACTGGAAGAGGAAGGGAATCTTTTATCAATTCAGAGTGTTGATATTAACCAGGACTGGACTTTTATTACTCAAAATTAAGGACTTTTCATTTTCTAAGACACTAGAAAAATTATGAGCTTTGTTAGAGATTTCTTCCAATGGAAAACAAAATATTTTTACTGTATCTTTGCACAAGAAAGATATAAAAATGGGAAATTCATTTCTGCTTTTATCTAAAGAGGTTCGGTCCATTAAACAGGTATGTTCCCTGGTATCGTTTTTAAAATCTCTGCTTGTCTGTGGTTATATTCCACTTTGATATTTATTTGTATTTGTTCCTTTTATCAATTTTTGTCTATTTTGTTAGTTTCAAAGAACATACTTTTGTCCTTCTTGATGCTCTTTATTGTATCTTTATTTCATTATTTTAGATGATTCTTCATTATTGTCATTTTTTGAATTTCTTTAAATTTATTCCATGAATTTTTTCTCCACCTTCTTAAATAGAACATTAAACTCATTGACTTTCAGCTTTTCTTTCTTCTCAACTATAAGCCAGTGACACTGTGAATTTCTGTCTAATGCTTATTCTGTATCTCTCCAAAATCTATTCTCTAGTTTCTGTTAAAATTCTTCTTTGCCTGCCTGGTTATTTGGAAGTTTCTTTCTTTTCTAAATTTATATATATTTTTTCTTTTTGTTATAATATTTGTTATTGATTTCTAAACTAATTACAATGTGCATCCAAATAGCCACATTGTAATTAGCTTGGAAATCAATAACACACATCCGTATGATACTAATTCTTTGAAATTTGTGTTGTTTTATGCCTTGATACATGGTTAATTTGCAGAAATACTCTCTATGTTCTTGAGAAAGTATCTGTTCACTAATTGCTGCATAAGCATTCTATTTTTAATTTTATCATTATTATTAACTATATAATTCAAATCTTTTTTTCTGCATGATACAGCAAATATGAGAGAACTGTAGATAGATTCATTTGTCCACGTAATTCTGTCAATTTTGTTTTATATGTATTTGAGGCCACATTTTATTTGTATACCTAATAATCAACTGATTGTGATGTTCCCAAATAAATGATAAACGTTTGAGGCAATGGAGAGTCCAGTTACCCTCAACTGATCGTTACACATTATATACAAGTATAGAAACCTCACGTGTACCCCAAAAATACATGTAACTATTATATATCAATAAAAAGAGTTGTTATAGCTCCCAGGGAACCAAATTTTTTACTACTGAGATTTTAAAGTATCAAGAAATACAAGTATAAAGAGTGTACCCTATGCTTTCTAGATAAGATTGACTCTGCCCAAGGATGGCATGGTACAAGGAATTCTCCAGATATTCAAGAGGTCATAAAGGAGCCCTAACAAATCAAACTAAGAACTCTCTTCCCCAGTCCTTGATCCCTTTATGTGAAAAGGTCCAGAGAGAATTCAGAGTACTCAAAAGAAAACTGTTGTTACCCCCAGCCTCTCAGTTGTAAGATATAAGATCTCAGGATACTTTCATTTCTATTTCCCAAAATTCACAGCTTAGACTTCACTACCTCTACTGAGACTACCAAATCTAATCTCATTGGTTGTATACCTAAGTGTGGAATTCCTGCACCATATGGTAATACTGTTTGACACTTTGGAGAACTGAAGATTGTTTTCCAAAGTGGCTATACCATTTTACATTTCTACCTAGAGGCTTCTAGTATTTTCATTGTGTGACTTTTTTATTATAGCCCTCCTAGGTATGAATAGTATCTCATTGTAGGAGTCAAATGCCTTTAAATATTTATTTTTAAAGGTGTTGTAAGTTCATAAATGTGTCACTTCTATTAGAGAGCCTTTGAATTTGTACCTTAATTAATAACGAGTAAATGAATATACACAGTCATTGTGTGTGTGTACATACAGAGAGAGGAGAGAGAGAGATGCGTATTAATGGTAAATTTTCCCAGTTTCCATGTTTCCATGATTATCTTTCATGCAAAAAGCAGTTGGCACATATTTACTTATTCCTCAGGTTGATATACTAAAGTCAAGGTAACGTCTCTTAAGCCCTATGTTTAAAAACTAGTTTTAAAAATCAGGATTTTAAGTACAACCATATGTGCCAGCCCTGCTTATCAGTCATTGGCATATAACTATTCAATAAATATATAAAAAAAGATATATGGAGCCCAAGAGAGGACAGAATGCCATACATGCCATATGAACAAAACATGATGTTTTCTGCATAGAGAACTAATATTCCACTGCAGTATGACATCTTATTGGTTTTTCACTTGCCAGGTTCTAACTACAATTTATTCTTGAGATGTAGTCATCAAAGTGTCAAGGTGTAAGGAGTATTTCTTTAAAAATTATTTTATATTATATTTACATTGGATGTATTACTTTTATAAATAATTGCTATTAATATTATAAAAACTGGAAATTTGGGGAATGAGAATATACAACAGAGGGATTATGCAGAGGTAAATATGGACCAAAATAAGAAAAAATAAATAAAAACAAAAAAACACCCGGATCTTAAAATATAGGTCGTCAAAATCAAACATAGGTCATCAAAAGGCAAAACCATCTGCAAAAATAATCATATATTGAATGGACAGTGAATTCATGTCCCTAATATAAGGATTTTGCAAATCACTGAAAAGAAGATACGCATCTCATAAAATTAAGATTAAGGGAGTTGGCAAGAATTTCATTAGTACAATATACAAATGGTTAAAAAATGCTTTCAATATTCAAACTCACTTCAAATTAATAAAATGCAAATTAAAGCAGCCACCAAATGAATTTTTAGCTAACAACTGAAAAAAGCTGATCATACAGTTATGGTAAGTGGGTAAAGACGTAGAAATTTTTTTATACTGATGGTTGGAAATAAATTAGCACAATTCCACATGAGTGAATTTCTTTTAAATATGTTATTAAGGAATATTCAAAATTAATAAATTAAATATATAATGTGCAGGATTTATTAAGTACAGAGTAATACATAAAATTAATAAGCATTAAAATTATAGGGACAAAGTTTTTAACTAGCAAGAAAATATTGTTGTCACATAGCTTAAGAAAAACCAAGATAACATTCTGATTCCACTTTGATAAACTATATACCCACTATCGATTTATCAATCAATCCAGGTAAACTAGGCTCTGCTGCAATAACAACTCTAAAATCTTAGTTATTTGGCCTAACTTAAATGTATTACTTGCTCATGCAAAGTCCACGACAGGACTGGGCAGTTCTCTTCAGTGTCTGACCTCTATGCCCTGTCTCAATGTACAAGGCTGACCACCTCGACACCAAGTCTCTTCTCAGAAGGGGAAAATGAGAGCCTAAAAAAATTGTAAGTATTTTACTGTCCCCATCCTAAAGTGACATCTCATTGGCTACAAAAGGGCTGAAAAGTGCAGTCTTTCACGTGGAAAGATAACTAGATATTGCTGTCATTAGTAATGTCTACTGCACATAGTACAATGCCAATTTGATAAATTATATACTTTATCTATCTCTGAATGCAGACACACATCTTGAGAAATATATACATATTCTGACTTTTACTAACATTGGGAATGTAAAGTGCTAATAATCAGAACAGTAAAATTATTTGCTTTGTTATCTGTTCCTGGGTGATAATATAACAAAATTTAATTATAATATGACAATATACTCAAGACATTGTCTAGCCAATCCAACAAATTAAGAATGTCATGAGAATGCTTACAGACTTTGATTGGTGGCCTTCTGGGCTCAGCCTTGCTTTGGCAGTGGCAGTAAAGCTATTGTGTGTTGGTACCTATTTAGGCTGAATTGCTTTCTTGGAGAAACCCTGTGGACACCGCTTCCCTTTTCCATGAATTCAAGTTAGCGTGTCAATAAATTCTCAAAGCTTTGTCAATGCAAAGCATCTAAGTTTCTCTCTGCCTCCTGGCATGGCTACTTATTGAGTTGGAATGATGTGTATAGAATTTGCAATTTTCAAAGCTCTTTTAATGCATTACCTCATTTAATCCTCAAAACTTTAGCAGGTAGATCTTATAGCAGATTACTAACTACGATATGAAATTTAATCAGTTTTAGAAGGTGTGATTCGTTCTCCAGGCTAAATATTTTGTCCAATGTCACAATTAGTAGGAGATAGTGTCAGAATTCAAATTAATTTTTACTGCTCATACACCCTCTCCATCATACATCTCATTCTATCCAGAATTCTTTGAGGAGGGTAGTATAAAAATATACTCATTTTATTCCCATAAATGAATTTATTATAAAGAAATAATTTTCAACTGAACCATTACAAGAGTGATTAGCGAGTGGACTACTCCTGACAAAGCCTAGAATTAGGATTCCTGACTCCTTGATCTGCCATTGTTTCACCACCTGACTCTGCCTAAGGGGTTGTATGAGTGGCCCTTAAGAAACCATTCAATTATTGGTGTTCTTTGAGGACATCGCCCTACCTTTTAAAATAGTTTCATAAAACCTGTACTACCAGCAAAGTTTGCAGTCCTCAGTACTGAGGTAAATGCAACACCCTATTCACTTCTTTGACACATTTTTTTTAAATCGAAAATAAATATACAAAGCAGTCAGCTTGGACTTCACACCTAGCCAGGTGTGGATTTAAAAAAACAAAAAATCTATCTCAGGAAAAAGCAAGAAAACATTTTTCTTGCCTTTTTCACAGCAAGGCAAACGGAAATGATCCCTTAAGAAGCAGAACTTGCTTAGAAAAAGATCCCATTTATTTGTAAGTAAATGAAAATGCTTATGTTTGTACATATATTACTTTTGTCCCAGAAAGAATATGAGGAGCCTCCCAATGATATATAATAAAAGGGTACAGCTTAATTTTAGAGGCAAAAGAGAATTAGATAATCTTTGCTATGCATGTACCACAATTTGGTCTAAAATCTTTTTTTTTTTTTTTTGGTGATGGAGTCTCTTTCTGTCACCCAGGCTGGAGTGCAGTGTGGCGACTGCAGCTCACTGCAACTTCTGTCTCTCGGGTTCAAGCAATTCTCCTGCCTCAACCTCCTGAGTAGCTGGGATTACAGGTGCCTGACACAACTCCTGATTAATTTTTTTGTATTTGTAGTAGAGACAGGGTTTTGCCAGGTTGGCCAGGCTCATCTCAAACTCATGACCTCAAGTGATCTGCCCATCTCAGCCTCCCAAAGTGCTAGGATTACAGGCTTGGGCCGCGGAGCCACGTGTTCTATACTTTTAATTGGAGAGATGGTCATCGAAACTTCTTTCCCCCATGGTCTAGCTTCTTATTCTTTTGTGTTAGGAAAAAAGGGAATCACAGTTTTGGAGACATACAATAAAAATTCTAGTAGAGAATTGAATAAAAATATTGCTCTGCAATGTTAGAATAATATAGCACAGTTGCTGAGGTTAGAAAGGATTAAAATGCTAAGGGTCAGTCACAGCCCTGGACTGTATATGAAATATTTACTCAAGCAACAGCTAGAATCAAAAATATAAAAACAAGTAAAAATATTGAAGTAACTAGGTCATGTAAATGTGCTAATGATAGCCTGTTTCTGTGAGTGAGGTCAACTCCACCAGAAGCTGCATGTTCCAGGAGAGTATCTGTGGTGAGTATTCTAATCCCATACATAGTTGGACAGAGAGTGGGGACAGGGTCCTTTACATTTGACTTGGATAATTCTTCTAATGGCATTTTCTTGCCATGTGTGTTTTTATAAACCACTGAGTTTACAAGTCGCCTAGAACTTGCAGGCATCCTATGTATGTTTTCCTCTGAGTGTCATCATGATGCTCCTCCTTGTAGGATTCAGCTTATAAGAAATGAGGAAGATAGAAAGGAAGGAAATGCCATTAGCAATTATGGGAGGCCATTGCAGGAATACACCAGGGCAGAAGCAAAAATTTTGAGAATCATCTGCTTTAGAAACCAGATAAGGCTGGAAGCTGCAATTACTGAGGTTTACCAACACTTTCAGGTGAGCTCCTGTATGTCATCAAACTCTAACAGCTTTGTGCCCAAGTCTACCACTAGCTAATTCTCTGTATTAAAATTCTTACTGTTTAGAATATCCAGAATGGCTCATGTTTTCCTGGCCAACCTCTGATACTCCAGCAAATGTGCTTACCAAAATAGCTTCTCAGCAGCTGTGATGTCAAAGAAAGCCAGATCTGTTACTTCTCAGTGTCTATAAAAGAAAACAGAACCAGTTATCACAAGACATACATCTATTCTCAATGTAAGAGAGCTTTCCTTCAACAACATCCTTCAAATAAAGTTTCATAGTGCTGTTTTATTAAACATCCTTCAACAGAGGGAGGTGGCGGGTTGTAGGAAGGTGAGAGAGATATACAACGCTGTCTATGGCACTCAGCTTCCTATTGATATAGCTTGTTTCAAGAATACATTTTAAATTATCCATCTTAATGGACAGTCTATTCTCCAAGAGATTCTTTGCTTAGCTCAGTTTTAATAAATATCTGTTGGTGCACAGTAACATTATACTGGAGAGCATACTAATCCAGAATATATCATTTTGGGTAACCAGTTAAATACACCTTTATAGACCTTGAAGACAATTCACCTAGATATAATACTGTCTATCTCTGTCTCTACTGAGTAGCATAACAAGACTGAATTTCTGATTAGAAAGTCTCACCTTGGAAGTTATGAAGGTTCCCCTTAGAAAATTGTTTTGCAGCCTCTCTAGCACAAGGATACTTGGACAATCAGGGCATATTGATAATTTTTGTTTTGAAATGGAGTCACCTGGGCTGGAGTGCCATGGTGCCATCTTGGATCACTGCAACCTCCTCCTCCTGAGTTCAAGTGATTCTCCTGCCTCAGTCTCCTGAGTAGCTGAGACTATAGGCGCACATCACCACGCCCAGTTCATTTTTGTATTTTTTAGTAAAGGTGGGGTTTCATCATATTGGCCAGTCCGGTCTTGAACTCCTGACCTTGTGATCCTCCTGCCCTGGCCTTCCAAAGTGCTGGGATTATAGGCATGTGCCACCACACCCAGCTGATAAACTTTTTTAAATAAAAGTTTTAATTTTGTCGAAGGCCTTCTCCGTATCTATTGAGACAATCGTGGTTTTTGTCTTGGGTTCTGTTTATGTGATGGATTACGTTTATTGATTTGTGTATGTTGAACTTCCTTGCATCCCAGGGATGAAGCCGACTTCATTGTGGTGGATAAGCTTTTTTTTTTTTTTTTTTTTTTTTTGAGACGGAGTCTTGCTCTGCCGCCCAGGCTGGGGTGCAGTGGCCGGATCTCAGCTCACTGCAAGCTCCGCCTCCCAGGTTTACGCCATTCTCCTGCCTCAGCCTCCCGAGTAGCTGGGACTACAGGCGCCCGCCACCTCACCGGGCTACTTTTTTGTATTTTTTTTTTTTTTAGTAGAGACGGGGTTTCACCGTGTTAGCCAGGATGGTCTCGATCTCCTGACCTCGTGATCCGCCCGTCTCGGCCTCCCAAAGTGCTGGGATTACAGGCTTGAGCCACCGCGCCCGGCCGGTGGATAAGCTTTTTGATGTGCTGCTGGATTCGGTTTGCCAGTATTTTATTGAGGATTTTTGCATCAATATTCATCAGGGATATTGGACTAAAATTATCTCTTTTTGTTGTGTCTCTGCCAGGCTTTGGTATCAGGATGATGCTGGCCTCATAAAGTGAGTCAGGGAGGATTCCCTCTTTTTGTATTGATTGGAATAGTCAGACAGAATGGTACCAGTTTCTCCTGCTACTTCTGGTAGAATTTGGCTGTGAATCTGTCTGGTACTAGAGTTTTTTGGTTGGTAGGCTATTCATTATTACTTCAATTTCAGAACCTGTTATTGGTCTATTCAGAGATTCAACTTCTTCCTGGTTTAGTCTTGGGAGGGTGTATGTGTCCAGGAATTTCTTCTAGTTTTTCAAGTTTATTGGCGTAGAGGTGTTTGTAGTATTCTTTGATGGTAGTTTGTATTTCTGTGGGATCGGTGGTGATATTCCCTTTATCATTTTTTTATTGTGTCTATTTGATTCTTCACGGTTTTCTTCTTTATTAGTCTGGCTAGTGGTCTATCTATTTTGTGGATCTCTTCAAAAAACCGGCTCCTGGATTCACTGATTTTTTGAAGGGTTTTTTGTGTCTCTATCTCCTTCAGCTCTGATCTTAGTTATCTCTTGTCTTCTGCTAGCTTTTGAATTTGTTTGCTCTTGCTTCTCTAGTTGTTTTAATTGTGATGTTAGGTTGTCAACATTACATCTTTCCTGCTTTCTCTTGTGGGCATTTAGTGCTATAAATTTTCCTCTACACACCGCTTTAAATGTGTCCCAGAGATTCTGGTACATTGAGGTTTTGTTCTCATTGGTTTCAAAGACCATCTTTATTTCTGCCTTTATTTCATTATTTACCCAGTAGTCATTCAGGAGCAGGTTGTTCAGTTTCCATATAGCTGTGTGGTTTTGAGTGAGTTTATTAATCTTGAGTTCTAATTTGATTTCACTGTGGTCTGAGAGACAGTTTGTTGTGGTTTCTGCTCTTTTACATTTACTGAGGAGTGTTTTGCTTCCAATTATGTGGTCCATTTTAGAATAAATGCAATGCGGTGCTGAGAAGAATGCATATTCTGTTGATTTGGGGTGTAGATTTCTGTAAATGTCTCTTAGGTCTGCTTGGTCCAGAGTTGAGTTCAAGTTCCGGATATCCTTGCTAACCTTCTGTATCATTGATCTGTCTAATATTGATAGTGGGGTGTTAAAGTCTGCCATTATTATTGCGTGGGAGTCTAAGTCTCTTTGTAGGTCTCTAAGGACTTGCTTTATTAATCTGGGTGCTCGTGTATTGGGTGCCTATATATTTAGGATAGTTAGCTCTTCTTGTTGAATTGATCCCTTTACCATTATGTAATGGTCTTCTTTGTCTCTTTTGATCTTTGTTGGTTTAAAGTCTGTTTTATCAGAGACTGGGATTGCAACCCCTGCCTTTTTTTTTTTTTCTTTTTTTGCTTTCCATTTGCTTGGTAGATCTTCCTTAATCCTTTTATTTTGAGCCTATGTGCATCTTTGCAGGTGAGATGGGTCTCCTGAATACAACACCCTGATGGGTCTTGAAAATTCAACAACCCTTCATGCAAAAAACTCTCAAAAAACTAGATATCGATGCAATGTATCTCAAAATAATAAGAGCTATTTATGACAAACCCACAGCCAATATCATACTAAATGGGCAAAAACTGAAAACATTCCCTTTGAAATCTGGCACAAGACAAGGATGCTCTCTCTCACCATTCCTATTCAACATGGTGTTGGAAGTTCTGGCTAGGGCAATCAGGTAAGAGAAAGAAATAAAGAGTATTCAATTAGGAAAAGAGGAAGTCAAATTGTCTCTGTTTGCTGATGACATGATTGTATATTTAGAAAACCCTATTGTCTCAGCCCAATATCTCCTTAAGCTGATAAGCAATTTCAGCAAAGTCTCAGGATACAAAATGAATGTGCAAATATCACAAGTATTTCTATACACCAATAACAGACAAACAGAGAGCCAAATCATGAGTGAACTCTCACTCACAATTACTACAAAGAGAATCAAATACCTAGGAATCTAACTTACAAGGGATGTGAAGGACCTCTTCAAGCAGAACTACAAACCACTGTTCAACGAAATAAGAGGACACAAACAAATGGAAAAACATTCCATACTCATGGATAGGAAGAATCAATATCGTGAAAATGGCCATACTGCTCAAGGTAATTTATAGATTCAATCTATCCCCATCAAGCTACCACTGACTTTCTTCACAGAATTGGAAAAAACTACTTTACAATTCATACGGAACAACAACAAAAAAAGAGCGCATTGCCAAGAAAATCCTAAGCCAAAAGAACAAAGCTGGAGGCATCATGCTACTTGACTTCAAACTATACTACAAGGCTATAGTAACCAAAACAGCTTGGTACTGGTACCAAAACAGATATATACAGACTAATGGAACAGAACAGAGGCCTCAGAAATAACACCACACATCTACAACCATCTGATCTTTGAACAACCTGACAAAAACAAGCATTGGGTAAAGGATTCTCTATTTAATAAATGATGCTTGGAAAACTGGCTAGCCATATGTAGAAAGCTGAAACTGGATCCCTTCCTTACACCTTGTACAAAAATTAACTCAAGATGGATTAAAGACTTAAATGTAAGACTTAACATCCTAAAAACCTTAGAAGAAAATCTAGGCAATACCATTCAGGATGTAGGCATGGGCAAAGCCTTCATGACTAAAACACCAAAAGCAATGGCAGCAAAAGCCAAAATAGACAAATGAGATCTAATTAAACTAAAGAACTTCTGCACAGCAAAAGAAACTCTCATCAACATGAACAGGCAACCTATAGAATGGCAGAAAATTCTTGCAATCTATCCATCTGACAAAGGGCTAATATCCAGAGTCTACAAAGAACTTAAACAAATTTACAAGAAAAAAACAACCCCATAAAAAAAAGTGGGCAAAGGATATGAACAGACACTTCTCAAAAGATGACATTTATGCAGCCAGCAGACATATGAAAAAATGCTCATCTCGTCATCACTGGTCATCAAAGAACTGCAAATCAAAGCCACAATGAGATACCGTCTCACACCAGTTGGAATGGAGATCATTAAAATATCAGGAAACAACAGATGCTGGAGACAATGTGAAGAAATTGGAACACTTTTACATTGTTGGTGGGAGTGTAAATTAGTTCAACCATTGTGGAAGACAGTGTGGCGATTCCTCAAGGATCTAGAACTAGAAATACTATTTGACCCAGTGATCCCATTACTGGATATATACCCAAAAAGTTGTAAATCATGCTACTATCAAGGCACATGCACACGTATGTTGATTGTGGCAGTATTCACAATAGCAAATACTTGGAACCAACCCAAATGACCATCAATGATAGACTGAGTTAAGAAAATGTGGGCCGGGTGCGGTGGCTCAAGCCTGTAATCCCAGCACTTTGGGAGGCCGAGACGGGTGGATCACGAGGTCGGGAGATCGAGACCATCCTGGCTAACACGGTGAAACCCCGTCTCTACTAAAAAAATACAAAAAACTAGCCGGGCGAGGTGGTGGGCGCCTGTAGTCCCAGCTACTCGGGAGGCTGAGGCAGGAGAATGGCGTGAACCCGGGAGGCGGAGCTTGCAGCTGAGATCCGGCCACTGCACTCCAGCCTGGGCAACAGAGCAAGACTCCATCTCAAAAAAAAAAAAAAAAAAAAAAAAGAAAATGTGGCACATACACACCATGGAATACTATGCAGCCATTAAAAAAAGAAGAGTTCATGTCCTTTGCAGGAAATTGGGTGAAGCTGGAAACCATCATTCTCAGCAAACTATCACAAGTACAGAAAACCAAATACCGCATGTTCTCACTCATAGGTGGGAACTGAACAATGAGAACACATGGACGTAGGGAGGGGAACATTACATACCAGGGCCTGTCAGGGGGTAGGGGGTAGGGGAGGGATAGCATTAGGAGAAATACCTAATGTAAATGACATGTTGATAGGTGCAGCAAACCAACATGGCACATGTATACCTATGTAACATACCTGCACGTTGTACACATGTACCCTAAGACTTAAAATATAATAATAAAAAAAGTTGTAATGAATTTACTTATGTGGATTTTCTTTGAAACATGTAAATGCCCTTAAGGAGGGTGTTTTATTTTACAGTATTTTATATCAAAAATGACTTTATTAACTAAATTCTAAAAGTAGACAGTCTTTGTGGATTGCCTCTATAAATTCCATAAAACAGAAGGCACCTCTCTAGAAATGAACATTCTCATCTTTCTAATATTTATTGACCAGAAATCATCATTATCTGCAGAAATTCATATTGATGCTACCTAAAGCTTCTAAATACAAAGGGGTCATCATTTCATTTTTTTAAACTAACAATGTAAATGTATTCATTTATCCAAAAAATGCTTGTTGAATACCTACTATGTGTCCAACCTTGTGTTTAGGGGCTAGGATACAGCAATTGCCGACAAAACTACCTGCTCTCATGGTCTGGTAGTAGGAGCTAGAAAATAATCAAAATAGGTAATATGTTAATGGGTAGTGAGTGACAGTAAAAAAAAAAATATGGAGGAAAATGGAATGAGGAGTCACAGGTGTGAGCATTGCAATTTTAAATAGGATTGTTAGGGAAAACCTCAATGATATTATAAGATTTAAGTGAAGAAAGATCAGGAGCAATGCAGATATGTGGGAGAACATACCATTCAGAGGAAACAACTGGTGCAATAGTTTGACAATCAACAAGTTCAGTCAATATGGTGCAGCTTATAAAGGGGAAAGTAGGAAAGGAGCAGATCCAAGAAATAACCAGAGGCCAGATTCTGGAGAGGCTCCTAGGCAATTGTCAGGATATTGGAATTTATTCTGAATGATCTGGGTAGCCACTGTAGGACTTAGGGCAGCCAATGATATGATCTGATTCTCATTTTAACTAGATCACTCTGACTGCTAGGTAGAGAAATTAGGAGTTATTATTTCCAGGTGCATCATTTTATATTTATCTCACTGAAATTACTCTCACTTTTTCTTCCAGCATTTATCTGTTTGAGATCCCCTAATGCATTATATCCATTTGAAGGAGAGCTCTATCAACTAGCTTTGTATTTCACATTGTATTCCTTCCTCCAGGTTTATTATAAAGTGTTAAACAATAATACACTCAGCACTTAGAATCTTCCACAATTAACACCTTTACATCCAAGTGCATAATTAAGTGTTGAACATTTAAATTATGATTTTAGGTGATAAAATGAAGATACACTATCATACATTCATGCCCATTTCCAATATAATCTCACATATATAAATCAAATGCACAAAGGAAAAAGGACCAACCAGAAATACCTTAAATGTCCACATGATTATTATTTCTTCCTTTTTTTGACTTTCAGTGTATTTTATTCATATGAAGAAATAACAATTATTAGAAGTCGCAGGAAGTCACCCTCTACACATACACTGTTTTATGTTGAGTTCTCTGAAAGCAAACACTGAAGAGTTTGGGGTGAAAGATACTTGTTAGTGATCAACACCTATGAAAGGAAAGAGGGGGCAGCAAGATTGGGCACAAGATAAATCAAACTGCAACTCACGTCCCACAACCTCAGCCAACTTGGTAAGAATCCTGGAACAAAAATTGCCCATGATAATTTTTTTCTTTAGAGCAAAATGTCCTGGCCTTTATGTCCTGACCTTGATCAATAACTAACTGAAGGCATGATCTCAAGTGAAACAGTTCTCTGTAGTTGAAGGAGACCTGAGGTGCTGACAGCTGAAATTTTCTGCTGGCCAAACTCCTTTCTAAGTGAGTTCTTCTTTGAGGAGTGATTCAAGTGACAGACCTCTTTATTTTGCATATACACATCCATGTGTCAGAATATGTTGGCATTGTCTCCCTAGCCTCTTGCTCATCCTCCATTCTCTGATGAGAAAAATAATTAAAACTGAGTTAACGGATCCTTCCACAAAATAAATAGAAGAAAACAAGGATTATAATCACTTAGACATCTCTAGGAGGTGTGGAAGGGATGAGAATAGGGATGCTTTCATATGTTGTAATGACCAGTACAGTACGGAACGAAACATTGAAAGATCAAGGTATTGGGAACAGGGAGTTATTCAGAGTTAGGAGAGTCGGGGTAGTAAGAGTCTTGATGTGTTGGAAACTTAGTGATGGCAGGGTTGTTGAGAGTTACTGCTTTCTTTGTACTTAGATCACCTTAAAGGTTGTCACACAGATTTGTGAATATTATAATTTCTGTTGGACTGTGCTTTAAATGGAACCCTATTCTGGGACTAGACATCACGGGCTGTGAATGTATAAGCATTGCAGAACCAGATAGATGAGAGATAGATCAATGATTATAAGGATAGAAGATAGATATAGATGGATATAAACATCTGTTGAGAAGCACATTTGCTTTACTTTCTGATCTTAAGGAAGTTATTTATATATAATCAAACAGTTGTCAGAATTTCATAATTTTTAAATTTAATAATCATGAGTGTAGAAATCTCTCGAGTTCTATTTTCTGAGAATAAATAAAACCACCAGTCCACCATTGTTATCTTTCTTGGAACCTTCAAATATGGTTAAAAATGTAAGATTTTTTGATATTGTCTCCCTTCAAATAGATTTGTATTATTTTTATAGCTTACTGGAAATTATTTAAAATGTCTCAGCCATTAAAGTGAGATTCACCAACAAAATTTTCTTTACACTGATTAATTTTTAAACAAGTGGCCAGTAGTGTGGGCTACAACTGCTGTACAGTTGAGTAAATAATTATGTAAAAAAAATTATGTACAGCCATAAAAATGTGATTGAATCGACAGTTGGGAAATACTGGGTAAAAAATTTCCTTGTGGAGATGACAAAAATAAATTAATGATAGAAGAGGAACTGTACATTAGATAACTTCTAGGTCTCTTGATTAATTAATTAATTGATAACTTTCTGTGATTCATACCTTAAACATAGTTTCCAGGTTCAACATTTTAAGTTACTGAAGACTAATGATAAATAAAGTGTTATTTTTATAATTTTTTCTTTGGCATTATTCCAGATAACACTTCTCAGGATGGGTGTTGACAGCTTAGTCATAAGCTTTGTGGTCCCGAAGAAATATGCTCCTCAACCATAGCTTCCAACTATAATTCCTACTGACCATTTCAGAAATTGTAAATAATTCATATGGAAAATGGTTTAGTGCAATCTAAACTCTCTATTGGAAAAAAAGTCCCGATGCCTTGAGACTTTGAGTCAATAGAATCTTTAATGATTTAATTATGGAAAATTTGGAACATATTCAAAGGTAGGGAAAATGGTACAATTAACCACCTGTGACGATGATTCAGTTTCAACAATGAACAACTCATGTCTATTTGTTCTTCCCATACCTCCAGACTGGCTCACTCACATGGATGACAAGCTGGGATGAGGCCAGGGTCCTTTCCCACATAGGGCTTTTAATTGGGCTGATTGAGCATATTCACAGTATGCTGTCTGGCTTCCTCTGCAGCAAATGATGCAGAAGGCCAAAAGGGAAGCTTCAGTGTTTTTCAGGACATAGCCTCGGAAGTCACACATCCTCACTTCTGTTGTTCCAAACGTGATTCAATGTGGCAAGGGGCTGACTACACAAGGGTATGAACACTGGGGAGGAAAGATCACTGACGGACAAATTGATGGCTAGTTAACACAGTGTGTATGTGTTTAAGACAATAACGCTCTTTTAAAAATATAATTACACATATAACTTAGTAAGAATTTAATATCACCAAATATATACATATAGTTCACATTTTCCCATTTTTATATGGTTTATTCAAATCAGAATTAAAATACAGTAATGCATTGCAATTGGTTGAAATGATTGTCTCTTTTAATCTCTCTAATTTTTCCTTTTAAGTTATTTGTTAAAGAAAGAGAAAGATTTATTTTACAGAGTTTCCTACTTTCTTGGTTGTGTTGATTTCATCCTGATAAGAGTGTTTGTTCACTGGAGGCTGGGTAAATGCTTGATTAATTCCTTTTCCAATATTCAGAGATCTTTCCTTAGCATCCTACATAAGTCACCAGTAGAATTTTACAAAATTCTAACACGGGCTCCTGGATTTAGGTATATTTGATGTGTTTCCATCCATTTCAGTTATTTTCTTATTGATGATCCAATTATACCATCTTTGGCCAGTAAAATCCCTTTTAAGTTCATCCTTGAATCTTTTGCAAGTAACTCCAGTTGTCTTGACAATTTTCTTTTCTTCTAGCATAAAAAATTTTTCTGGGTTTATTTTATATATTAGCTGGCCCAGACATAGAAACAAACATGTCTCTACTAATCCCTAGTTTCTTTTTGTGAGCATGGTCAGGAAATATGTATTTTTAAAGACAAATTATGTGTTAATACAGTTATTTGAAATTCAATTTAATATTTACAGTTTTTTATTTATTGAATTTTATATCAAATTTCATTTTGGGGGTGAAAGATCTTAGTTCTAACTACAATAACTATACATTAACTATATTAGCATATTTTTTATTATACATATTTATTATATACACACATATATTTTCAAAGAATACTGCTAATAATAATATGATTATGAAAATAGTATGAGTTTTTTGCAGTTATTTTTATCCTTAGGATCCATCTACAAGTATATACAATCAAATAACTATACACAAGTCACTTGAGACAAATCCTTGGCATACAGTCATATTCGTTTATTTCATGTTACTTTGATTTTTAGGTATTATTTTTATAAATTTGATTTTGTTTTATTATTATAAAACACATGGTTGTAAATGTGTATTCAGAGAAGTTGCCTTCTTCACCTGTTCCCACCTTCCACTTATAGGAATTTTTTTAAGCTTTTCTTTTATCCTTCTATCATTTAAAATACTTGAGAAAAAAGTATATATTTGCATATGTGTTATAGAATGGATAAATCACATTCATGACTTCCTCGTTTTTTGATAAATGGAAGAACATTATACAAAACCCAACACTTTTGTCCACTTTGATTTTTTTTCTTACTCTCTCTTGCAGATCGCCTCATAAGAGCATACGTTTTCTGAGTCATTCCTCTTTACATGTTATCACACTATATAGATAAACCATGGTTTGGTCAACCATTCAATTAATCGACATTTGGGTTGTTCAGTTTTTGTGTAGCATCTTTTTTTATACATTGCATATCTATTTCCTCTCTAATTGTCTAAAATTAATTTGTTTTTCTGTTTAGAAAAAATGCCTGGCATAGAGCACATACTCAGTAATTTTTGTTTTAAATAAAAACAATTAAGAAATAAACTCTAAGTAATTACATATTTATTTATAAAAATTTTCCGACACGACATTTCCTTCCAGTTAATTTCTTATTTTCTTTATTCTTTTTTTTTTCAAAATGAAATTGTGAAATTGTGTTGAAGAGTAATCTGACACCTGCCTTCTTTTCCTTTTTTTTTTTTTTTTTTTTTTTTTTTTTTTTTTTTTTTTGAGACGGAGTCTCGCCTGTGGCCCAGGCTGGAGTTCAATGGCGCGATCTCGGCTCACTGCAAGCTCCGCCTCCCGGGTTCACACCATTCTCCTGCCTCAGCCTCCTGAGTAGCTGGGACACTACAGGCAACTGCCACCACGCTCGGCTAATTTTTTGTATTTTTAGTGGAGACAGGGTTTCACCGTGTTAGCCAGGATGGTCTCCATCTCCTGACCTCGTGATCTGCCTGCCTCGGCTTCCCAAAGTGCTGGGATTACAGGTGAGAGCCACCGTGCCCGGCCGCCTTCTTCATTTCTTTACCTTACGTTATGGCTTCTGTCCCTATAAATCTGCTGTAACAGATCTGGCCAAGGGCAAACCTGCTGTTTTGAAAAATCTAATGGATATTTTTAGTGCTTAAGTTTGCTTAGTATTGGACATAATTAATCAGGCTTTTGTTCTTAATGACATTACCACATTCTCCCATTCTTGTCCTTCCTTTGTGGGCTCCTTCTCAGCTTCTTTTGCTAATTTCTTGATTTCCTTATAATACCACAATATTAAATTTTCTCAGAACTATATTTTGCATTCCTGCACTTCTCTGTCTGTATTATGCCCCTCCTGATGTCATTACTTTTCATTAAATTTTACAGCATCTCTATGAGATGACATCCAAATTTACATCTCCTGCCAACCTCTTACATGAATTCCAAACTTACATGTCAAAATTGCCTTTGAAATCTCCATATAGGTGCCCCCAAGGCATCAATACTCAACATGTGCAAAACTGAACATGTAATCTTTAACTTCCTCACATACACAATAGCTGGTCTCCCATCCTCCGTGATAGTTCTTATAACCAGAACATTAATTTTTTTAAAACCAGAAAGCTAGTATTTATACACTAAGTATTCCAGGTATACTCATTTTGTTCCAACATATGCACTTTCTCTTCCCTCTACCATGACGTTCATACAAGTCATCGTCACATCTTATTCATACCACTCAAATAACTTCATTCTTTTTCTACAAAAATTTACTCTTGGCTGGGTGCTGTGGCTCACGCGTGTAATACCAGCACTTTGGGAGACTGAGGCGGGCAGATCACCTGAGGTCAGGAGTTGGAGACCAGTCTGGCCAACATGGCATAGCCCTGTCTCTACTAAAAGTACAAAAATTAGCTGGATGTGGTGGTGGTGGCCTGTAATTTCAGCTACGCATGAGGCTAAGGCAGGAGAATCACTTTAACCCAGGAGGCGGAGGTTGCAGTGAGCCGAGATTGCACCACTGCACTCTAGCCTGGGTGACAAAAGACTCCATCAAAAATAATAAGAATAAAATAAAATAAAAAGAAAAGAAAATCTACTCTCTAATGAAAGCCAGAGTGATTTTCTTCAAAATGCAAATAAGATCACACTAATAAATCCCCGTTGCACTTTACATAAAAATCCAATTTCCTTATCATTACCTACAAAGTCCTGCATCACCTGGATCTGTCTTGACTCTCCATCTTCATTTCTTACACTTCTTCCCTGAATTCACTCTATTTGAGACTCACTGGTCTACTTTTTCTTCCTTAAATTCACTGAGTTCCTTCCCACCCTTGAGCTTTTGCACACCCTGTTTCCTTTTCTGGACCGCTCCTTCTAACATTTCATGGTCATATTGTGTCCAGAATTGGTTCCTTCCGGTGGGTTCTTGGTATTGCTGACTTCAAGAGTGAAGCCACAAACCCTCGCAGTGTTACAGTTCTTAAAGATGGTGTGTCCAGAGTTTGTTCCTTCAGATGTTCAGGTGTGTCCAGAGTGTCTTCCTTCTGGTGGGTTCGTGGTCTCATCTACTTCAGGAGTGAGTGTTACAGCTCTTAAAGGTGACACATCTGGAGTTGTTGGTTCCTCCTGGTGGGTTCAGTCTGACTGACTTCAGGAATGAAGCTGCAGACCCTCGTGGTGAGTGCTACGTGGTGAGTGAGACCCTCATAGCTAGTGCGGATCCAAAGAGTGAGCAGCAGCAAGATTTATTGTGAAGAGCAAAAGAACAAGCTACCACAGCGTGGAAGGACACCCCAGCAGGTTGCCACTGCTGGCTTGGGTGGCCAGCTTTTATTCCCTTATTTGGCCCCACCCACATCCTGCTGAATGATTCATTTTACAGAGCACTAATTGGTCCATTTTACAGAGTGCTGATTGGTGCATTTACAAACCTTTAGCTAGACACAGAGTGCTGATTGGTCCGTTTTTACAGAGTGCTGATTGGTGCATTTACAAACCTTTAGCTAGACACAGAGCACTGATTGGTGTGTTTTTACAGAGTGCTGCTGACTGGTGTGTTTACAAACCATTAGCTAGACACAGAGAGCTGATTGGTGTGTTTACAAACCTTTAGCTAGACAGAAAAGTTCTCCAAGTCCCCACTTAACCCAGGAAGTCCAGCTGGCTTCACCTCTCAATATCAAATATCATTTCTTTAATGAGGCCTTTGCTGAGAACTCATTCTTAAATAGAGTCCTTGTATTACTTTACTTATTCTTTTTCTTGAGAATGCTTAAACACAACCATTGATTTTACAGTTATTAGTTGGTTTGCTTGTCTGGTATTTATCTCCCCCATAAGTATATAGGCACCATGAGGGCCAGGAGAGTTTCTGTTTTGTTCACTACTGTATCCCTAGCAATTAGTACAACCTTATAGGAGCACAATTACTCAGAGCACAATTACTCAACACCTACTAGGTCCCCAATAAATATTTTCTGTACAAACTAATGAAGTCTTTATACCATATAAACATTAAGAAATGACATCTAATCCTTTCATTTTAGGAAGATAAAATGTCTTTCAAATTTTCTCACCTTTTGTAAAAGGTAAACCTAAAATACAAAAAAAAAATTGAGGACGCTGTCATCCAGGACAAGTTATGTCATCCATCATATCCAAATGACCTCAGGAACCACATCACTGGTTCCTTCCCTGCCACTCTGTTCCTGCTAAAATTTGCTCCCCACATCTGGGACTCCTGGGTAATTTGCCATATTTCAAAGGAAAGGAGAAAAGTCAATGCAAAAATGAAGTACAGCTTAGGATGAAGCCTCCAAAGATATTTATGCCCATTAAATTTATTTTCCCTCTGAACCTCTTGAGCTTCTTAACTGAGAGAAAAATTGCTACATACAGACCTTCTAAAGAAAGCATAAGGGGCTTCCTTGAAAATCAAGAAAAGTCAATACTGAAATGGTAGTGAGAAGCAGCATAGAGTCTCCAAAGGGAACTCACGAGTGTATTTCTTTTAATGTCAAAGACACACAGATACACTCAACTGATTTTAATTAAGGTCTCCTCAGGCTCAATAGCAGGTGAACTTTCCTAGCATCACAGATAAGTAATTTGCCAACCAGGATAAGTGTGAAAGATACTACAGCCCTGGGTAGCTATATAATCCTTAGAAGTAATTAGTAAGAGATTATAACCTGGCATTCTGCTCACAGCAAAACACTCTGTTATCACAGCAGTGACCTTGATAGGTGTTAATTTGACACCTATCGAACAAGTATCTTAATAAGATGAACACATCAGGGAAACAGAAATGCTCTTGTTTTAATGTCATCATCATGTTTCTTATGATGGTGATGATACTTAAGTGCAGCACTCTTTAACACATTTGTTCAATTGACATGCTCCATAATCAGTAAAATTGTAGGAAAGCAGTGCGTTGTTTGAAATTCAACTCTCTCTCTTTTTTTTTTTTTTTTAACCAATATAAAGTCATGTTAGCCAGAGCAATGCTAAGCAAAGCACCAGGAAGTTTAATGAGAAGCTGGAGTTTTAAATTTATCTGACATGCCAAATTTTCAAAGACCTTTTAAGAATTTTTATCCATTGCCCCTTACAGCAGTCCTGTAAGGCAGCTCAGCACTTATTAGCATCCTAATTTTGCAGAGGAAGCAAGTGGAGATGCAGAGAGGGTAAATGGGCTGCTCAGGGTCTCTTAGAAAGTCAGTGAGGGATTACAGCCTGAAGGTCTTCTTGCTTTCAAGGCAGCAAGTGGAACTGGCTCCGTGGAGTGCTTTTCCTGAGCGATAGAATGCATAGGCAAGCATCTATGGACATTTAAAATGAATAGGAACTTTTTAGAAAGTAGTCCTCTTAATACAAAAAGCTCTTCAAAAAAAAAAAAAAAAAAAAAAAAGTGATTTTCCAGATAGATATAATGGAAGTCACAGGGAATTTTGATGAGAAAATTTATCTTCAAATCTGGAATCTTTCACTTATGCGTGATCTATCTTTGGGCAAAATAACCTCTAGTGACTCAGTTCCTCTTTCCTAAAATTGATGTAGCTACAGAAACTACTCTCACACAGGTCTGTGACAAAACAAAAACCAAAACAAATTATCATTCATTGTAAGGTTAATAAACAATTCCTCTAGTGTCTTTTATATGGCAAGCACTCCAAATGCTAAGGTGTAGAGACCTGGTCTCCCTCCAGAAATGCAGCACTACTGAATGTTTTAGGCTGTCAATTTTACATTTAGGCAACCAAGTGTCCTGTGGAAATGTGGAAATATTTGCCTCATGCCCCCCAGTTAAGGCACATATTTCCTTAGTAAATCAACCTTTAGTTCTAACGTAGGGATTAAAATAATTGTCCCTGAAGGGTATACAGTTCAAGGCAGCTGTGAAGGTAATTCAAAGTTTGTTTAATGCTTTATTTCCTAAGAGAAAGAGACAATGTAAATAACACTAAGCAGGCAGCTCCCAATAGAATATCTTAGAGAAACATGCAGGTGAGTATAAACACTGTAAATAACTAATTAAGCTAGACACCTACCATCTAGATTCCTATGAATTAATGTGCAGAATCTTCATCCTAGTTGAGTTACGTGTGACCTACAAAACATAAAACATCAACACATTTTTAAAGGAAAGAGATTAAAACCACATAGAAAACCAAAATATAAAAGTATACCAGAATTTATCTTAAAAATTATTTTCTAAGCAATTTTAAATAAGCAATTTTTTTAGCAATTAAGGCTTATTGTGCCTCTTTCTGCAACACATATTTCTGAGTTTTCAGAGCATTTTGATTTGTTTTAGTAAAGTAAAATGAATTTATAGAATTAAGTTTATAAACAGGCATCCTATCTTATTTATCTTATTATACATTTTATAACTAAAAAATGTCTACTGACTTTAAAATATTATTTTTATAGGTGCTGTTTAGTTACCAATAGCTACATAATGATGTATCTCAAAATGTAGTGGTTGAAAACCATAAATATTCATTAGCTCATTGTGTCTGTGGTTCAGGGATTCAGGAGCAGATTAGCAGAGTGGCATCTTTTGAAGTTGCAGTTAGGAAGTTATTAGAGGTCTCAGTCATCTGAAGGCGTGATTGAGGCTGTAGAAACTGTGTCCAAGATTACTTACTCATATGGCAGTCGGCGGGAGGCTTCTTCCTCACAAATCAGCCTCTCCATAGCCTACTTGAATGTCATGATAACTTGTCATCTGGCTTCCCCTAGGGCAAGTGATCCAAGAGAGAGAAAGACAGAAGCCACACTGTCTTTTGTGACTTCGTCTCTGAAGTCTCACATGGTCACTTTCTCTTTTTATGTCTATTTATTAGAAACAAAGAAGTAAGTTCACCCCAAACTCTAGAGAATGTGATAAGCTCCATCTCTTGAAAGGAAAAGAAGAAAATAATTTGTGTACATATGTTTAAACCACCATAGTTATCTATTTTAGAGGTGTTTCTAGGATGTGGCTATTAAAGGGAGATAAGCATGTGTCAGTAACATTTAAGTCTCTATGAGGTGCCGTATCAGTCAGTGGGGCTATCCAGTGTAGCGCTCAGAGCCCAAATTCTGGGGCCAGACTTCCCAGGTCACAATCTTGGCTCTAATATGTACTAGCTGTGATCTTGGGTAAATTGTTTGGATAGCTTGTGCCTCAGCATTTTGTCTTCAAACGGAAGCTAATGATAGTTCTTACCTTTGGCTTCTTGTGAGTACTACATGAATGGATATTAAAAAGTGCTTAGAATATTGCTTGCTGCGTTAGAAGCTCAATAAGCTTTAATGATTATTCTGAGCTGACTTTAATTGTAATAGCTCAGCCATACATGAATGACTTTATTTCTATAGTCAGAAATATATTTTTATTTCTTTGTCAAAAATAGAAATTTAGATTGAATCATTGGACAATAAACATATCTTACCTAACACAGCACAATTGATTAGCCAGTATTTGAAAAGTCACCATAATGATACTTCATTACTTATATTTCCACAAAGATTTACCTCCTTTTCCCCAATATGGGAGTGCTTCTCTTTGTTTTTCTGTTTCTTTGTTTTTTATTCCCATAGGTAGTTTCATTTTAGTTCCCTAAGAAAAGGTTTAATTTATTTAATATTTATTCATCTCAAATAGTTGAATCAAGTAAAAACAATGCTGTCTGAAATTAGTTTGGTTAATGTGTTTTTCTCTTTCCAAAAACTTATGTCTCGGCTCTACCTGAGTATCCTTGGTTTTTACTCTTTTGACAAGCTTATCCCTTACTATGCTGTGTTTCTTTATAGCTTGATTGCAGTGTGTCAAAACTGCTGGGCTCTAATCATGAACCTCCTTTTAGAGATTCACTTGCTTCCCAGTAGTTGGATACTTACATCCATCCACTAACTGTTACTGTCAGTATCCTGCTGCCTTCTCATGTGAGGAGTTCCCAAGCCCTTTTTACTTCAGCAGCTTAATGAGCACTTTGAGTTGTGAATACTCTTTTCTCTGTGAGTCTAGGGCCATAAATCCTTCCAAGTCTGCCCTCTCTATATTAGAGATAGGACAAAAAATACATCCCACCTCTCCCCACCTCACCATTCTTTCTCCTGGCAGATCAAAAAAATTATTTTAGCTCTTCTAAACTAGCTATTACCAATCCTGCATCTCAATGTCTCTCTCTGCTTCCTGTTCAGAAACAAATGTAATTTTTGTAGAAGCAACTTTTGCTAGCAGATCTGTCACACACCAAGGTGATCATGTTGGAGAAACTCTTCCAGGACTGCAGAATAGAAAAATGAGTTGGTGTAAATAAACAGGTTAGTTGCAAACTTACCTTCAAGATTTCCTTTTCGCTTTCTTTCTGAGAATATCTGTTTATTTCCTGGTAAGACATAGAAGGATGTTAAATAGCATTTTCTCTTCTAATTTGCAAAGTTTTGGTATTGTTAGGTGTGCTACTCAGTAATTTTAGTTCCCATCCCCATTTCTGACTACCTCACTGGATATGCTTTCACCTTTTAAACACACACACACACACACCCCTACCTTTCCCCAAGGTGGAATCACACTATACAAAATATTCCTTAAATGATTGCTTCCTGAAATTAATATGTGTTGTTGCATCTATTCAATCATTAACAACATGGAGACAATGCTCTTGAGATTTGCAATTGGACTATCTGGATGCAAATACTATCTGCTTCACTCAGCACTGGGTGTAATTGGGTAAATTATTTAATCTTATTAACTACTGTCTATCTGTAGAATGGAGATAGCAGAACATCTATGTCATATGATTATTGAGAAAATTAAATGTGATACAGTAAGCACATAACATATTGCCTGGTAATTGGAAATCAATCATTGTATTTCAGCTATTAATTTATAATTCTTATTGCCATATCACTAGTAATAAATATACTTCATTTATTAAAATGACCAAAAATAGTATTTTACTTTATGGAGGTTGAATCTTAATGTGACCAACAACTCCCTATTAATGACTCTTGACAGTGTTTCTAATTTTTTGATATTATAAAATATGATGCTATGATGGACATTCTTGTACAAACATCTTCACACATGCATGGCTATATTTGTGTTTGGAATATTCCCCAAATAATCAATAATCCTATGAAGAATGACTACACAGAAATTAAGAATTTTTCTTCTATAAAAGTATATTTTCCATTATTCTGCTGAGATGTTTACTGAACAGTAGGGATGTTTATAGCTTTTGTTGCATAAGGCAAAAGGGTTTGTGTTATGGCTTGAATTGTGTCCCTCCAAAAGAGATATTGAAGTTCTAACCCCTGGTATCTGGGAATGTGACCTTATTTAGAAATAGGGTCTTTGCAGATGTAATTAAGATAAGGTCATTAGGAGGGGGCCTAATGCAGTATAATTGCTGTCATTATAAAAAGGAGAAGTTTGGACAAAAACACAGATAGGCACTGAGGGAAGACAGTGTAAAATCACACAGAAAAATAATCAGGTAACAACATAGGCAGAGACTTAATAAGGAATGCATTAACACACCAAGGAGTGTTAAGAATTGCTAGATAATACCAAAATATAGAAGAGGCAAGGAAAGATTCTCCTTTTCTGATTTCAGAGAGAGTATGATCTTGCTGATACCTTGATTATGGACCTCTAGTCTCCAGAACTGTGGGACAGACAATAAATTTCTGTTGTTTTAAGACACCCAATTTGTGATACTTTCTTATGGCAACCCTAAGAAATCAATATAATTTTCTCCATCTGTGTTGGTAATCAACTTCAATTATTGTTTCATATGAGATGGAGAGAAAAATGGAAAGCTTGGAGCATCTTGTCCCCTGCATAAAAAATCTATTTTACAGAAAAAAATATAATTGCAGAATTATCCGTAAGTTAGTTTATATTGCAGGAAGTGCATAAATAAAACTTGGCATATAACACAAGCACTCAATAAATATTAATTGAAAAGCACAGTTTAGCATACTATAAAAGCCACCCAGACAGAAATCAACTAGTTAAGCTCTATCTACCTATCTATCTATCTTATACACACTCAGGATGGGCAGCATCCTAATTTAGATGGTGTTAAAGCAAACAAAGTTAATGCTGATTATCTATCAATGTTAACAATTAACAAATATCCACTCACTGCAGTAGTCAGAATTAAGATATTCACATCTGTGAACAATACAAGCTAATATTTATTTGCCATCTACTCTGTGTCAGTGGTACATATACACCATAGAATACTACACAGCTATAAAAAGGAACAAAATTACATCCTTTGTGGCAACATGGATGGAGCTGGAGGCCATTATCCTAAGGAAACCAACACAGGAACAGAAAACCAAATACCACATGTTTTCACTTATAAGTGGGAGCTAAACATTGAGTACATATGGACCCAAAGAAGGTAACAGCAGACACTGGGGCTTACTTGAGGATGGAGGTTGGGGAGGAGGGTAAGGATTGAAAAACTACCTATTGGGTACTACATTTATTGCCTGGGTGATAAAATAACCTGCACACCAAGCCCCTATGACATGGAATTTACCTATAACAAACCTTCACATGTATCCCTCCACCTAAAATAAAAGTTACAAAATAAAAAATTTCAAAATGTCCACATTAAAATAAAAATATACAAAAAACTGTAACATTAGGTATCTTTTTATTTATGATAATGATTGACTTTTTGACATATAATTTTTTCTAATTTTATTCTTACATTGTTTAATTATACACATATGTAAATATAAATCTATAAAAATGCATACCTTTACCTATAAATCTTAGCTCTATGGTAATGCTTATCTAATCTTCTCATGTAGGATATCAAAATCATAATTTTAAAAATGTATTGAGTCAAAAACATTAATACTATAAAGGAAATAATAAAATGAGAAAAAAATCATAAATCAGATATTTGAGAAATAGTTAATGTGTTTGAGATAGTGGCTCATTCCTGCAATCCTAGCACTTGAGGTCAAGGCAAGAGGATCACTTGATGCCAGGAGTTCAAGACTGGCCTGGGCAACATAGTGAGACCCTGTTTCTACAATTTTTTTACAGTTAGTCCAGCATAGTGGCATGTGTTCATAGTCATAACTACTTGGGAAGCTGAATCAGAAGAACTGTTGAGCCCAGGAGTTCAAGGTTACAGTAAGATATGATTTTGCTGGACCAAGACTCTGTCTTAAAAGAGAAAAAAAGGTTAATGTTGATTAACTGTTAATGGTATTTAATCATAACTAGTGGAAAATTCTGTGAAATGCTGATCAAATAAATCAAAAAAGAGCTAAACAAATTAAGATATATTCCATGTTCATCGATAGGAAGACTCAATACTGTCTACATGTTAACTCTGCAAATTGATCTGTGAATTCAATGCAATCCCAGTCAAAATCCCAGAAAGTTATTTTGTGGATAAGAAAAAACTGATTTTAAAATTTATGTGCAGAGCAAAAAGACCCACATATCATCTGGACCTGTTGCTTAGTGCTTAAAAAATTGTTAATTAGTAATTTAACTTATTTAATGGATATAGACCTATTAAGATTATTTTTATGTGAGGTTGGATAGATTGTCTTTTAAGGAATTGGTCTATTTCATCTTTGTTATAATATTTGTGGGTATATAGTTGTTTGTAATATTCTTTTATTGTCCTTTAATGTACAGGGATTTATAGTGACGGCCCCTCTTTTATCTCTGATATTAGTGATTTGTGCCTTCTGTCTTTTTTTATTAGTCTAACTAGAGGCTTACCAATTTTATTGATCTTTTAAAACAACAAGCTTTCGGTTTTGCTGATTTTCTTGTTTTTATGTGTGTGAAATCTTTGAAGTTTTCTGTATGTGCAATTATGCCATCTGCAAATAGAGATAATTTTACTTCTTCCTTTCAAATTTGGATGCCTTTTATTTCTTTCTTGTCCTATTGTTCTTGCTAGTATGATCAGTACTATGTTGAATGAAATGACCAGACTGGGTATACTTGCCTTGTACCGGATCTTAGTGGAAAGGCTTTCAGTTTTCCCTTATTTATTTTAATGGTAACTGGGTTTTTCATAAATGGCTTACTATATCGAGAAATTTTCCTTCTGCACCTAAACTGTTGAGAGTTTTAATCAAGAAAGTATGGTGAATTTTGTTAAATGCTTTTGCTGTGTCAGTTGAGATGATCACGTGGTTTTTATCTCTTCTTCTGTTAACGTGAAAAATCACTTTTGTTGGTTTGCACAAGTTAAACCAGCTTTGCATGCCAGGAATAAATTCCACTTGAATATGATGTGTAATCCTTTCTATAAGCTATTACTAAATTTTACTGAGGATTCTTGCATCAATGTCCATTATAGATATTGGCCTTAGTGTTCTTGAGGTGTGTTTGTTTGACTTAGTTAAGGTGATGTTGACCTCACAAAGTGTGTTTGAAATATTCCCACTAATTCTATTTTTTGGAACAGTTTAAAAAAATATTTATTTTTATTTTTTTTCTCCATTTTTTTCTTTATTTTTGGTACTTGAGGAAAGTCAGACTTCAGAAATATTTTTATAATAACCTTTTAAATTTAATTGTGCTGAATTTCTACTGGGTTAGTTTCTTGTTTGTGCACGGTACCTTCATATATCCGATTCTTATGATTTTCAGTTTATATGTCTGGTCAAAGTTTCTGTCACAAAAAGGATATTTATACATTGCAGTTTCTTTAGTAGTATTATTTGTTTTACTTTCTGTGAAACTAGTAATTATTGCTGCAGCAGTGATTATCAAAGTGTTATCTAAGGACTCCTGTTATCTAAGACACCCTTTCTGTGTGTGTCTAAACATCCAAGGACTTTCTACATCAATCATTTCTCATCCTCTGATTTGAGTTCAAAGGACATAGAAGTGAAGGGAATTTATCTCTACAGAGTAACATGTGCAAAATATTTTACACATTTTAGTCGTATAATCTCTCAACAAATTAAAATCATTTCATGAGTTCCATGCTGCAGAAGAAAATATCTAGCTCTCAGAAGGGTAAGTGAAGTTGTCCACATTTTCACTCCCAGTCATGAGATTCAAAATGAGAGCAATCAGATTCCTTTCCACCTTGCTACAGTGATGTTGTGGGCCAGGATGATTATTCATGACTTAATAGTAAGTAGATACTATTGTAAGCCTAAATAATAGTGGGCTAGAGTGATCAGGGTCAAAAAAAAAAAAGGCCACTTGTTCATTTATTCAATAAATATTTATTAAATTATTATTAATTAGGCACTGTGCTAATAGGTATGGAGAAAGGAGAAGAAATTAAACTAGACTCTTATGACTATTGATTGATATAATAACAGAAAGAAATAAGTGCAGATCAATTTGTACTTGGTTTGGAGGTCCAAAAGAGTCTGGTTATATGACACATATATTTCACTCTTTTGGGGTTTGTGTATGTGCACATACCCATATATGAGTGTCTTTTCTGTTCATTTGTTGTACAGCTAGTGTATTTTGTTACCTAAGGCAAAGTCCAAAACAAGAGAATATGCGTTTTCTAAATAAATTATTATCTGTTTCCCTTGTTTATGGCAGAAAAGTGTTTTTCATCAAATAAGACATTCAGTTACTATCATGCTTTGATTAGTATCTACTTAATAAAAAAACAGCTGATTTTTCTTCTATCCTTGCAAGCTTACACAAGAATAGGGAGCAATTCAAAACATGTGTGGTACCTAAGCATGGCTGAATGGTTTCTGTATGAGAACTTTAGAGTTCCAGAGCTTGATGAGAGAAGACTGATTGGATTAGGTGTATACCTTTAAATATTTATTGGTGTTTTTGAGTCATTAAGTGTGATGTAAGACACAGTTTAATTGGCATGTGTTAAAAAGATTAAAAATTCCATATGAATATAAAATTATGTTCAAAATGTAATTTGTTTTTATTAATTCCTTTTTACATGAGAAACTGGTACATATGAAGTGAAGAAAACAGTGAAGTTTCTAATTCAAAACTTCAAAGAAATAAAAATGAATGTGACCACTGAAAAACTTTTAAAATGAGACTTACTCTCCAGAAACTCTAAGTGTTATACCACGCTTTTCTAGTTTTTCACTAAGTCACAGTTAAGGACAGATAGATAAGACTGAAAAAGAATTCACAGGTGTCTGGAAATCTGACTATAAACGGCATGCTACTGGGCTACAATATCTTTGAAATTTTAGGTTTTATCTGAAAAACTAAAAATTTTTCACTTAATATATTATTATTTTACTATTAATATAACATTCTTTATTTTGCAATAAAACTAATGTTTTAACTCTTTAAATAAAATAAACATTTCAGGAAGACGTTTCATGTTTACTGTGCGTTGGACATCTGAATTATAGAAACAAAATAATACTTATCTTGCAGGAAGCTGAGAGATGATTATCCTGTCAATTTGCCAAATATGCCCTCATTTCCAGCCATACAGCAGTATGAAGAAAAGCTTTTCAATAAAACGAGCATAGGTTTAATATTCTAATACTTTCTGTCCATCTGAACTTGCATAAGTTACTTAATCTCTGTGAACATCATGTGTCTCATCTAAAAACTGACTTGTTTAAAGGTTGTAAATAGCATTTGTAAAGTGTTTAATGGAGTCATAAATATAATAAGTGCTCAATAAATGGTAAATATTGTTTCATTCTTATCATCATTCATAGTAATAGCACCATATCATTCCCTCTTGTTGGCACTGGCCGTCAATACTGAAAAAGAAACAACCGAGGCTAAATTGCTAAAAATGTTAAGCTTTATTATCATTGTCATTATTGCCACCATCATTAGGCTATCCATCAATAATTACTGGGCACCTGCTATGTGCCGAATCTTGAGAATAACAAGAGGTAGGACACACAGGCCCTTTCAAAGTGACTTGAACTCAACATACTTACAATTTAATTCAAGATCTTTACCCTAAAACCTGATTTTTCTTCAGAGTTCCTTATCTTTATGAATCACATCACTACACATGCCAGACATCAAGAGTTATCCATGATTCCATCCCATTTCCTCACCCCCTAATATCTAATCTATTAACAAGTCCTGCTGGTTTAACGCCAAATATCTTTTCATGTATGCTAGGTTGAACAGTGTCTTCCAAAAATGTATGTCCACCCAGAACTTGTGAACGTAACCTTAGTTGGAAATAGGTACTTTAAAGATGTAATCAAGTTAAGATCATATGGGATTAGGGTAGTCCCTAAACCAATAACTAGATAAGTTAACTAGGTAAGTTATCCTTATAAGAAGAGGAAACTTGAACACAGACACCCAAGGGGAAAGCCATTAGAGACAGCGACAAAGATTGGAAGAATACATCTACAAGCCAAAGACAGCAGGGATTTCAGACAACCACTTGAAACAAAGAAGAGGCAAAGTAGGATTCTCCCCTACAGCCTTCAGAGAGAGCATAACACCATCGACACCTTGATTTCAGACATCAAGTCTCCAGAATTGTGAGAGGATAAAATTCTGTTGTTTTAAGCCACACAATTTTCTGTACTTCATTATGGCAGACCTAGGAAATTAATACACCATCTCTGCCTCACCACTCTATTCCAGGCCATCATCATCCACATGCTACAAAAGCTTTCTGCCTTCACCTGTTGGAACCTGAAACAAAGGTTAAGTACTAATGTTTAATTTTTGAGGCGCCACCCCAGGGCATGGAGAGTGAGGACACAGCAAAGTAAGAGAGGGAAAGATTCGAAGTGATGCAAAATCATGCATTATTATGTTGACCACTGCATCATCATGAGCCACAAAACAGATGCAGCTGGTTGTTCAGCCACGTGAGATCTCTCTAGACATACCATGCAAAGGAAATGTGCCAAGATATTGTCCATAGGGAGGAAGAAAGAGACAACATTTGTTTACGGGCTTTCTCCTGTCACCTGTTTCTCAATAATCAAAGTGGCTTCTCAAAGAGTTAACTTCCAAACGTTAGAAAAATATTATCTGACCCCTTTGGTGGCAACTTGAAAAGCTAGATCTCTTATCCTGTGAAATGATACTTTATACAAATCCAGAGTTAGCAGGAAAAACTGGAAACTCAGAACATGAGGTTCATTGAATCGGTAGTTTCAGCAGCAGCCACAGGGGAAAAGTAGGCCTCCCAGGTGAGTGACTGATAGACTCCAGGGAGTAGAATAGCAGGGGGGCCAACCAGCTGCAGCTGGAGTGACACAAAGAGCTGAATGCACAAAGGGAGGTGCTCAAGAAGTATCAGATACATATCTTGACGATACTTTCTACATTGACTGATAACATCTGTAACTACTCCATTATCAACACCGCAGCCATCATCAATTTTGTGCGATATAGTGTCATTTGCTTAGAATTCATCAAAGACTCTCCAGTGCTGTTGGGATAAACAGTAATATCTTTAACATGATGTATGCTATTTGGATTCTATTGCTTCAAGCCCCTCTCTCAAGTCCCCTTGCTCTCTGCCCTGCAACCACAGTGTTCTGCTTTCATTTCCCACTACTTGATATCCTGTGTTACATCACAGAGGCTTTGAATATGCTGCTGCCTGTGTCTAGAATGTTCTTTTCTAACCACAGCCTTGCTTTACCTAGTTAAATCCTACCATTTCTTCAGATTCCTTTTCAACATTTCTTTCTTTAGGGAGAACTATTCTCACTTACCTAGCCTCCTAAATTTCCCCCATCATATGCTTTCATAACCATGTACTTCATCTCTGTAGCACCTACTACAGATATATTTTATATATATTCATGTAATCTTTTTTCATGTAATCGGGGAGTCAAAAGTTATATGTTTATTTTTTAGATGGAGACTTGCTCTGTTGCCTAGGCTGGAGTGCAATGGCACAATCTCGGCTCACTGCAACCTCCACCTCCTGGGTTCAAGTGATTCTCCTTCCTCAGCTTCCCAAGTAGCTGGGATTACAGGCATGCACCACCATGCCTGGTTAAGTTTTGTATTCTTAGTAAAGATGGGGTTTCATCATGTTGGCTGGGCTGGTTTCAAACTCCTGGCCTCAGGCAATCCACCCGCCACACCCTCCCAAAGTGCTGGGATTAGAGGTGTAAACCACTGTGCCCAGCCTGTATTCAATCAATCTTTTATTAACTTCTGTATCCTCCAATCTAACATAAACTCCATAAGGTCAGGAGGTTTTCTTTTTGTGGGGATGTTTATTTGCACCAATATAAACCCAAAATTCAGCACTGTGCCTGACACATGGTGTACCAGACACTCAAAAATACCTGAAAGAATTACTTCAAGAGTTTAAGAACTAGTTTTACAGGGACAGGATGTTCATAAAAGATAATATGTACAAATTTGACTCAATAGTTAAGTCTTTAAATAAAAAATCAAGGCAAGAAGAGCTACAACAGCTTAGAAGAGAGCATATTCCTAAAGGATAGGGCAACTAGAAGCTGCCAAAGAGGAGCCTAAAGTGAATTCAAGAAACAATGAACTTTAGATAGGAGGGAACAGAGCTTCCTTGATCAAATATGCTAGTGTTGGCTTCCCCCCGGTCCCACCTCCTGCTTTTTGGCCATGAACCATAAACCTGTGATTTTCTTATGAGTGATGTTATCTTAACGTAATATTTTATTCTGGTAATTCTCAACCTACCACTGTGATATGATTTATTTACTTGGCTAGTGTGGAAAAAATTAGGCATTTGTAATAAACATGCCATAAACCCATTGTAAATAATAACTTTATGTACCACTACTATCTCATATCTCACATGATTTCATTTGCATAACACTCTTTATGTTAGTCATATAATTGTAGAAATATCAGACAGCAAGGATGCAATTCAGAAGTTGCATTACTAAAAGAAACTAGTCCTAGGAGCAGGCTAGTTGGGGAACAGTTTAATACTTTGACAATCATAGTTTTATGTTGTTGCTTTTGCAATTATTAATGTTTTAAGAAGTGATACATTTCAAACAAAATTTGGGAAGAGTTGTTTTGTTATGATACAATTACGAAATTGTATTTTCGTATTTCAAATGATAATCTACTAGAAAATTAAAATGTAGGATATGTTATAAATAAGGACCTGATCAATCCAGTTGAAATAATGAAATATTCTGTTTATTTTAACATAAACTTGGCTCTCCCATCAATGAATTTCTTTCTAATCTGGTAGTGAGCTAGAAACTTAACCAGTCCCTTTTCTACTTTGCGTGTCTTGAAGACCTTTCTACCAAGATACTATTTTAATGAGTGTCACATGTACCTGCAGCAACTTAAGATGTGGTCTTGACTTTGGGACTGGGTGGCAGCCAAATGCTATAAAAGTGTTGAGGAAACTGTTATCAAAATCCAAGAAAAGAAAACCTGTTAGTGGACTCCAGAAACTATGTGAAGAAACTGATATTGGAGCCTGGAAGTAATGGTTAGCCATGCATGTAGTAGTGGAACAAGCTGTCAAAAGATCAATATGAAGTAGAGTATACAGGTGACCCTTGAGCAAGGCAGTTGACCTGTGTGGGTCCACTTATATGCAGATTTTCTTCCAAGTCTATCACCACTGAGTAAGCAAGACAAATACCTCGTTCTCCTCCTGGCCTACTCAACATGAAGACGACAAGGATAAGGACACTTATGATGATCAACTTCCTCTAAATGAAGAGTAAATACATTCTCTCTTCCTTCTGATTTTCTTAAAAACATTTTCATTTTCAGATTAGTTTATTATAAGAATAGAGTATATAGTACACATAACATAAAAAATATGTGTTAACCAACTGTTTATGTTATCGATAAGACCTTGGTCAACATGCTATTAATAGTTCAGTTTCGGGGAGTCAAAAGTTATATGTGAATTTTTGGAGGGTTGGGTTCCCTAATCTCTGAGTTGTTCAAGGGTAAACTGTATATATAATTGTAAATCTACTAAGAAGGTTTCTGGGCAGAATTATTAAAATGTCAATTGTCTTCTTTTAATGACATAAAATAAAGTACAGAGTGAGGAAGATGAGCTTAAGAGAAAACTATTAAGTTTTCAAGCAAAATTAGAAGAAATACAGAGAAAACAGGACGCTGAGTTTGACTATAAGGACTATTTCACATCTCCACTCCTTGACAGAAAAACACTCTCAGAGAAAGAAAAGGTCACAGAGTAAATATCTCATCAAAGACATCAGAGCCTTTGTTAGGACTTCTAAAATATTCAAGGTAGTACCTATTTGACCCTCTCATTTTTGACAGAAGACTTCAAGAACATTAAAGTTATGTGTCTTTAAAAGTATAATTTCAAAATACTTTTAAAGATATCTAGAAAAAAGATACCTTAAAAATAAAATAGTAGTAGATGTGGCTTTTGTCTAATGAAGTGAACTATAATTCATGGAAAACATAACTTTTTTAAGGGAATTGGATCAGTTTGGATGTTTAATAAGGACAGAAACAACTCAAAAGCAAAGAGGGCTTAGGGATCCCTTTTTCTTCTGCTTATTATTATTATTATTACTACTACTACTATTATTTAGAGACAGGGTCTTGCTCTGTCATCCAGGCTGGAGCACAGCGCAAGCTCCCTGCAGCCTCCATCTCCTGGACTCAAGAGATCCTCTTACTTCAGCCTCCCAAGTAACCGAGATTACAGGCTAATTTTTTATTTTTTTGTGGAGAAAGGGTCTCACCATGTTGCCCAGGTGGGTCTTGAACTCCTGACTTTAAGTGATCCACATTCTTTGGCCTCCTAAAGTGCTGGGATCACAGACATGAGCCACCATGCCCAGCTGGAGATCCAACTTTCAATAGACAGGAAACAGGATGAAGAACTTACTCACCCACTTATGAAAAATAAGGTTTTTTGTGGGGAGTGGGGGGCACAGGCAAGAACTATGAAGCACAACAGACTAGCAAATGACTATGAAAGCAGAGCAGGGTCCTGATAAAGGAACATTCCTTGAACTAGTAGTAGGGATAGGAAGCCTAACAAAATATGCCTGATCAAATTTCATAATTGCTATGAACAAATGACTGTTGTATGCCTTCTATTCTTTGAATGAGATTGTCTAATGCAGTTATTGCAGCTGTCTTTTTTCCTGTCTCACAAATATAGGTTGTGTTTTTTGGGGGAGGTGATAGATAATTATTTTAGTTCTAGTTAGTAGGGGAGATGAGACCTTTGAGGCCAGAGGTTATCTGTGGTGTTATGTTTCTATAGTCACTTCCAAGGAATCAGCTTCCCTGTATCCATGTTTTTACATGGTACCCTCCAAAATTGACTCTGTTATTGGCTGCATGATGTGCTTTAGCCTATGCAACATTAGCAGAGGAATTACAAGCATAAAATGAAAAGCATTTGTGAATTAGAACTTGCTATCTCCTGAAACATTTTTACCCACTATGTGGAAAAGCTTGAACTAACTTCTTCATGTATAAGAGAGTATATGTAGAGGGGTTCCAGTCTTGTTCATCTCAGAAGAAGTCCACTTATTTGTCTCCACTTTGAAGCAGAAGAGCTCTCTTTTGTACCACCATGTCAGTCATTTGTTTGTTATCACTACAGGTACTTCAGTTTGCCATTTCAGAAAGTGGGATTAATCTCCCAGCTATGGCAGCTCCTGTGCAGCCATAGGCAATTCTCTGGAAAAGGGGACAAACATGAGCCATTAGCAGTCAATACTCTCAGCAACTGGGAAGTCTATTCACTGACCTATTAAAACGGATCTGAATAGAGCACCAATCAAATTGACTATCTGTATAAAAATGGGAAGGATATTCAGAAAACAGCGTGTGGAAAGAGTGAGCATGTACAATAGGACATATTTTGTGTTCTGTTGGCATGTTATATGCATGTATATATGTGATAAATATAATATTTAACATACATTATATATAATACAAAATATAAGCATGTCATATGTATAACTCATGCTACATATGTACATGTATATGTTTATATAGCTTATACACAATGAGAAATGATGCTGAAATAAGCAAATATCGTCAATGACTTTGAACAGCAAACTTTAGACTTCAGTCTCTAGGTTTTCTCCTTTATATCAATGTCAAAAATAGTTAAAAATGGATAAAAACATTGATTAGGATAGAGTGCTATACCGTGCCCCCAAGGATCCATTTCCTGTTTGGCTCTGATCCACAATCTAGCTCTCTTGGAAATTATTTGCTTAATAGTTCATGAAATTACTTAGATGGTCCATATTATCCATAGAAGTAACATAAACATGCTTTTTGAAGTAACATTTACTGTTTGTTTTTGTTTTTGTTTTTTCTGCTTCAGTTCACTTTTCTTTTTTTTTTTTTTTAATTATTAGACTTTAAGTTCTAGGGTACATGTGCATAACGTGCAGGTTTGTTACATATGTATACTTGTGCCATGTTGGTGTGCTGCACCCATCAACTCGTCAGCACCCATCAATTTGTCATTTACATCAGGTATAACTCCTAATGCAATCCCTCCCCGCTCCCCTAATAGGCCCCGGTGTGTGATGTTCCCCTTCCCGAGTCCAAGTGATCTCATTGTTCAGTTCCCACCTATGAGTGAGGACATGTGGTGTTTGGTTTTCTGTTCTTGCGATAGTTTGCTGAGAATGATGGTTTCCAGCTGCATCCATGTCCCTACAAAGGACACAAACTCATCCTTTTTTATGGCTGCATAGTATTCCATGGTGTATATGTGCCACATTTTCTTAAACCAGTCTGTCACTGATGGACATTTGGGTTGATTCCAAGTCTCTGCTATTGTGAATAGTGCCACAATAAACATACGTGTGCATGTGTCTTTATAGCAGTATGATTCATAATTCTTTGGGTATACACCCAGTAATGGGATAGCTGGGTCATATGGTACATCTAGTTCTAGATCCTTGAGGAATCGCCATACTGTTTTCCATAACGTTTGAACTAGTAACTGGATCCTTTCCTTAATCCTTATACGAAAATTAATTCAAGATGGATTAGAGACTTAAATGTTAGACCTAATACCATAAAAACCCTAGAAGAAAACCTAGGTAATACCATTCAGGACATAGGCATGGGCAAGGACTTCATGTCTAAAACTCCAAAAGCAACGGCAACAAAAGCCAAAGTTGATAAATGGGATCTAATTAAACTAAAGAGCTTCTGCACAGCAAAAGAAACTACCATCAGAGTGAACAGGCAACCTACAGAATGGGAGAAAATTTTTGCAATCTACTCATCTGACAAAGGGCTAATATCCAGAACCTACAAAGAACTCAAACAAATTTACAAGAAAAAAACAAACAACCCCATCAAAAAGTGGGCAAAGGATATGAACAGACATTTCTCAAAAGAAGACATTCATACAGCCAACAGACACATGAAAAAATGCTCATCATCACTGGCCATCAGAGAAATGCAAATCAAAACCACAATGAGATACCATCTCACACCAGTTAGAACATTTACTGTTATCTTTTAAAAATGTTTTAGAAATTTTTTAAGATACAAAAACCAGAAAATTTCCACTCAGCTGTTTTAAAGAATAAATAAAATATATTAACTTACATGATAAAAAGTCTTGGGGGCAAGCTCCTTTAGGGCTAATGAACTGAGCTTTTGCATAACATCATCAAGCTCCTCAGTTATTGCTCTGCCATGCTCAGTGTGTCCCTGATCTTTCAAAATGACAATAAAGCTACCCAAGACCCAGTCATTATAGTCAGATAACACAGCATTTAACGAGAGAAGAAGTTATTTCCTCCTCTGTTTCACTTTTTATTGCTGGGGAATATCTTTCAAAGAATAACCTCAACAGACCTCCTCGTATTTTATTGACTAGAAATGTATCACCTTTATGTAAAAATATACCACTAATGAGAGAAATAGTACCACTGTGATTAACTTCAACTGATCATGGCTCAGTCTCTTTATTTAGATATGGTTTCAATTCAGACTGAGCATAACTCTGTAAATAAAATCAGGACTTTATTTGGAAGAAAAGAGAGAATGTTGGTTTAAAAGGCAACTGAAAGTACTACTATGACATAAAAATTAAAAATCAAAATCAAAATTCCAAAAACAATAAAAATAAATGAAGCTAGGTTGGTAGATCTTACTACAATTAACACATATTACTTTCTAATAATCATGACATTCTCTTCTAAACTCCCTTGAAGAGTCTTTGTTTGGAACAGAAACAAGTATATTCAAATCAATTAGATTATAAATATAATGAACTAAAATGATATCAGAAAACACACAGTTTTCTGTTTTAGATCCACTCTTCATTACTCATGTACTGTAGAAAGACTCAATCATCACAAATTGTGATATAGGCATTGCCAACATATAGTCCACCTTCTCAAAAATTAAACATTATTATTTTCTGATATCTCAATGAGTAAATTAAGATATATTCTAAACATGTATCATCCAAATTCTCCACCCAGACATTGACAATTTCATGGAATCTACTGGTTCCATGACAGAGATATGGTGAGATTATCTTTGAATAATAATCCAGAGACTGAATCTAAAAATCAATGAAAAGCAAACAGTTTTGTTAGATGCATTTATTAAATTTTCAGTAAGTTCAGTAAGTTAGGTGTGTTAATTAAATTTTCAACATGATATATTCAACTTACAAAGGGTTTGGGGGACATAACCCTATTAAGAATTGAGAAGCATCTGTATTCCTCAATATTGAGGCAAGATCCTTCCTGGCCCTGTATAAATACTAAATATTTTTCCCCTGTGCTTTCAGGTGGTTCTTTCATTGGACACAGGTAGTTTCTTCATATTTATGTGTTAATCAGTACTCAGTTAATAACTTCAGGGAAATCCTCCGCAGTTTTCCAGAGTTTATTGTGTAGCAATCTCCTCTCCAGTACTTTGTATTAGAAACTCCAGCTGACTTGGTGTTACACTGGCACTCAGCTGAGTTGTTTTTATAACTCAGGGAGTCTCTCAGGTTCTACCTGACTTCCTCTGTGAAAACTGTGATCTGTAAACTGTCTTGGGAAATAGCCTGGGAAAATAGTAAGGAAAGAGTAAGAAAATAGTAAGGTTTATTTCACATTTCTCAGAGGCCAGTGACTTACATTTTTTCTGATTTTCAGGATCATGGAAACTGTTGCCTTCATTTTTTTTCCTTTTTTTTTTTTTGGTTGTTTTGGGTGGTAGGGTATACCTGGTCTCTGTTACTTTATCTTGATTGAAAGCAGAAGTTAGATTAACATATGTTTATGCACAAAGTAATAGCACCCAAATATATGTTGGCAAAAACTCATTAGAAATTTAAAGAGATATTAAACAAAACAAACAGAATTTAAAAATAATTTTTGTTATATAATGAAAATTAAAATGAAACTGTATTGTATTTGATAAAAATAATCAATATAGTAGGCCTGTATATCATACTTAGCTTCCTACAAAGAATATACATTTTTACTCAGTCTTGGATATATGAGTTATAACTTATAAACCATAAAATGGACTTCAATACGTGCCATGAAAAATAAATTACACATATTGCATTATTTAACCACAAGTAATACAAGAGAAATCTATAATCTCAACGAGTAAAACACAATCTCAAAGAAATTAAATATAGAAAATTGCTTGGTAGGCAACTGAATAAAATAAAAAACTAAAATTAAAAATTGCAATTATAGTTGTTTCATGTTAATCATAAAAATATAAGAGGTTTTCAAAAGGTTCATTGGAAAACGTGTATTATGAAAAAACTATGCATGGATTTCAATTTTTTTGACACCAAAATAAACTCATGCTAACTTGTTATAACAGATCTAAATAGGGTGTCGTTTGAGGCACTAAGAAGGGTAAGACATCAGTTTGAAAAGTGTTTCTATCAGAGCAGTATTAATTCTGCTAAAATTAAAGCAAGAACAAACATCAAATTAATGGTAAGGCATAGGTGAAGAACGGTGAAATCATCGATGCTGTAGAAAAAGTTTACGAGGACAATGCCCCCAAATAAATCAACAATTTAAAATGGATAACTTCTTTTAAGAAGATGTGAGATGATGTTGAAAATGAAGCCTGCAGGGGCAGACCATCTATATCAACTTATGAGAAAAAATCTAACCTGTTACTTTGTGTACTGATTGAAGAAGACCAGTGATTAATGATAGAACAATAGCCAGTACCATAGATATCTCAACTCTGCTTACACAATTCTGACTGAAAAAATTAAAGGTCAGCAAGCTTTCCACTCTATAGATGCTAAAGGCATTGCACTCAAATCAGCTGCAGATAGGAGGAGGACTTTCAACAGAAATTTTAAACAAGTGGGAGGGAGATCCTGAAGTATTCTTTGGAAAAAACATGTAACAGGAGATGAAACATGGCTTTACCAATGTGATTCTGAAGACAAAGCAAAATCAAAGCAAGGGCTACCTAGAAATGGAAGTGGTCCCTCAAAGCAAAAGCAAACTGGTTAAAAGCAGTGGACATGGTGATAGTATGTCAGAATGCTCAGGGCATTTTGTTTGTTGACTTTCTGGAGTGCCAAAGAATAACATCTGCTTACTATGAGAGTGTTTTAAAAACTTAGCAGAAAAATGTCAAGGAAATCTTCAGTGAGTGCTCTATCATGACAATGCTCCTGCTCATTCTTCGCATCAAATAAGGACAATTCTGTGAAAGTTTGGATGGGAAATCATTATCCATTGTCCTTACAGTACTGATTTGGCTCCTTCTGCCTTCCTTTTGTCTCCTGATCTTAAAAATTCTGTAAAGGACACCCATTTTCTTCAGATAACAATGTAAAGAAAACTGCATTGACATGGGCAAATTCCTAAGACCCTCAGTTTTTTTAGGGATGGACTAAATCGTTGGTATCATCACTTACAGAAGTATCTTGAACTTTATGAAGGTTATGTTGAGAAATACAGTTAATATTTTAAATTATTTATCATTCAATTCAAATTTCCATGGATTTTTGAACTCTCCTTGTATTTAATATAAAATGTAATAAAATGTGGTAAAAGCTATGGTCAAAGACAAGTATGATGCTCAAAAAGTTTTATTACCAGAAATAAATTTAAAATAATTAACTCAGCCTTTTGCTATTTTCTACCACATTCAATATATTTTTTAAATCATACTTTAAGTTCTCTGATGAATGTGCTGAATGTGCAGGTTTGTTACGTAGGTATACATATGCCATAGTGATTTGCTGTACCCATCAACCCATCATCTAGGTTTTAAGCCCCCCATACATTAAGCATTTGTCCTAATGCTATCCCTCCCCTAGACCCCACTCTCTGACAGGACCTGGTATGTGATGTTTCCTGCCCTGTGTCCATGTGTTCTCATTGTTCAACTCCCACTTATGAATGAGAACATGCAGTGTTTGGTTTTCTGTTCCTGTGTTAGTTTGCTGAGAATGATGGTTTCCAGCTTCATCCATGTGCCTACAAAGGACATGAATTCATTCTTTTTTATGGCTGCATAGTATTCCATGTTGTATATGTGCCACATTTTCTTAATCCAGTCTATAATTGATGGCCATTTGGGTTGATTCCCAGTCTTTGCTATTGTAAATAGTGCTGCAATAAACATATGTGTGCATGTCTCTTTACACTAAAATGATTTATAATCCTTTGGATATATACCCAGTAATGGGATTGCTGGGTCAAATGGTATTTCTGCTTCTAGATCCTTGAGGAATCACCATACTGTCTTCCACAATGATTGAACTAATTTACACTCCCACCAACAGTGTAAAATCATTCCTATTTCTCCACAACTTTGCCAGCATCTGTTGTTTTCTGACTTTTTAATGATCGCCATTCTAACTGATGTGAGATGGTATCTCATTGTGGTTTTGATTTGCATTTATCTGATGACCAAGGATGAGCTTTTTTCCATATGTTTGTTGGCTACATAAATGTCTTCTTTTGAGAAGTTTCTGTTCATATCCTTCACCCACTTTTTTTATGGGGTTGTTTGCTTTTTTCTTGTAAATTTGTTTAAGTTTCTCCTAGATTCTGGATATTAGACCTCTGTCAGATGGACAGATTGCAAAAATTTTCTCCCATTCTGTAGGTTGCCTGTTCACTCTGATGGTAGTTTCTTTTGCTGTGCAGAAGCTCTTTAGTTTAATTAGATCCCATTTGTCAATTTTGGCTTCTGTTGCCATTGCTTTTGGTGTTTTAGACATGAAGTCCTTGCCCATGCCTATGGCCTGAATGGTGTTGCCTAGGTTTTCTTCTAGGGTTTTTATGGTTTTAGGTCTAACATTTAAGTCTTTAATCCATCTCGAATTAATTTTTGTATAACATGTAAGACAGGGATTCAGTCTCAATTTCTACATATGGCTAGCCAGTTTTCCCAGCATCATTTATTAAATAGGGAGTCTGTTCCCAATTTCTTGTTTTCATCAGGTTTGTCAAAGATCAGATGGTTGTAGATGTGTGGTATTATTTCTGAGGGCTCTGTTCTGTTCCATTCCTCTATATCTCTGCTTGGTACCATGCTGTTTTGGTTATTGTAGCCTTGTAGTATAGTTTGAAGACAAGTAGCGTGATGCCTCCAGCTTTGTTCTTTTGGCTTAGGATTGTCTTGGCAATGTGGGCTCTTTTTTGGTTCCATATGAACTTTAAAGTAGTTTTTTTCCAATTCTGTGAAGAAACTCATTGGTAGCTTAATGGGGATGGCATTGAATCTATAAATTACCTTGGGCAGTATGGTCATTTTCTCAATATTGATTCTTCCTATCCATGAGCATGGAATGTTCTTCCATTTGTTTGTGTCCTTTTTTTTTTTTTTTTTTTTTTTTTTTTTTTTTTTTTTTGTTGAGAAGTGGTGTGTAGTTCTCCTTGAAGAGGTCCTTCACATCCCTTGTAAGTTGTATTCCTAGATATTTTATTCTCTTTGAAGTAATTGTGAATGGGAATTCACTCATGATTTGGCTCCCTGTTTGTTTGTTTGTTATTGGTGTAGAGGAATGCTTGTGATTTTTGCACATTGATTTTGTATCCTGAGACTTTGCTGTAGTTACTTACCAGCTTAAGGAGATTTTGGGCTGAGATGATGGGGTTTTCTAAATATACAATCATGTCTTCTGCAAAGAGGGACAATTTGACTTCCTCTTTTCCTAATTGAATACCCTTTATTTCTTTCTCCTGCCTGATTACCCTGGCAAGAATTTCCAACACTATGTTGAAAAGGACTGGTGGGAGAAAACTTTCTTGTGTCAGTTTTCACAGGGAATGCTTCCAGTTTTTGCCCATTTAGTATGATATTGGCTGTGTCATAAGTAGCTTTTATTATTTTGAGATACGTTCCATCATTACCGAATTTATTGAGAGTTTTTAGCATGAAGGGCTGTGGAATTTTGTCAAAGGCCTTTTCTGCATCTATTGAGATAATCATGTGGTTTTTGTCTTTGGTTCTGTTTATATGCTGGATTATGTTTATTGATTTGCATATGTTGAACCAGCCTTGCATCCCAGGGATGAAGCCCACTTGATCATGGTGGATAAGCTTTTTGATGTGCTGCTGGATTCAGTTTGCCAGTATTTTATTGAGGATTTTCGCATTAGTGTTCATCAGGGATATTGGTCAAAAATTCTCTTTTTTTGTTGTGTCTCTGCCAGGCTTTGGTATCAGGATGATGTTGGCCTCATAAAATGAGTTAGGGAGGATTCCATCTTTTTCTATTGATTGGAATAGTTTCAGAAGGAATGGTACTAGCTCCTCCTTGTACCTCTGGTAGAATTTGGCTGTGAATCCGTCTGGTCCTTGACTTTTTTTGGTTGGTAGGCTATTAATTATTGCCTCAATTTTAGAGCCTGCTATTGGTCTATTCAGGGATTCAACTTCTTCCTGGTTTAGTCTTGGGAGAGTGTGGTGTCCAGGAATTTACCCATTTCTTCTAGGTTTTCTACTTTATTTGTGTAGAGGTGTTTATAGTATTCTCTGATGGTAGTTTGTATTTCTGTGGGGTCGGTGGTGATATCCCCTTTATAATTTTGTATTGCATCTATTTGACTCTTCTCTCTTTTCTTCTTTATCAGTATTGCTAGCGGTCTATCAATTTTGTTGATCTTTTCAAAAAACCAGCTCCTGGATTCATTGATTTTTTGGAGGGTTTTTTGTGTCTCTATCTCCTTCGGTTCTGCTCTGATCTCAGTTATTTCTTGCCTTCTGCTAGCTTTTAAATATGTTTGCTCTTGCTTCTCTAGTTCTTTTAATTGTGATGTTAGGGTGTCAATTTTAGATCTTTCCTGCTTTCTCTTATGGGCATTTAGTGCTCTAAATTTCCCTTTACACATTGCTTTAAATGTGTCCCAGAGATTTTGGTATGTTGTATCTTTGTTCTCATTGGTTTCAAAGAACATCTTTATTTCTGCCTTCATTTCATTATGTACCCAGTAGTCATTCAGGAGCAGGTTGTTCAGTTTCCATGTAGTTGAGCGGTTTTGATTGATTTTCTTAGTCCTGAGTTCTGGTTTGGTTGCACTGTGGTCTGAGAGACAGTTTGTTATAATTTCTGTTCTTTTACTGGTGGAGAGTTTTGTAGATGTGTATTAGGTCTGCTTGGTGCAGAGCTGAGTTCAATTCCTGGATATCCTTGTCAACTTTCTGTCTCGTTGATCTGTCTAATGTTGACAATGGGGTGTTAAAATCTCCCGTTATTATTGTGTGGGAGTCTATGTCTCTTTGTAGGTCTCTAAGGACTTGCTTTATGAATCTGGGTGCTCCTGTATTGGGTGCATATATATTTAGGATAGTTAGCTCTTCTTGTTGAATTGATCCCTTTACCATTACATAATGGTCTTCTTTGTCTCTTCTGATCTTTGTTGGTTTAAAGTCTGTTTTATCAGAGTCTAGGATTGCAACCCCAGTTTTTCCCCCCTCCCCCCATTTGCTTGGTAGATCTTCCTCCATCCCTTTATTTTGAGCCTATGTGTGTCTCTGCGTGTGAGATAGGTCTTCTGAATATAGCACCCTGATGGGTCTTGACTCTTTATCCAATTTGCCAGTCTGTGTCTTTTAATTTAAGCATTTAGCCCATTTACATTTAAGGTTAATATTGTTATGTGTGAATTTGATCCTGTCATTATGATGTTAGTTGGTTATTTTGCTCGTTAGTTGATGCAGTTTCTTCCTAGCTTTGATGGTCTTTACAATTTGACATGTTTTTGCAGTGTCTGGCACCAGTTGTTCCTTTCCATGTGTAGCGCTTCCTTCAGGAGCTTTTGTAAGGCAGGTCTGGTGGTGACAAAATCTCTCAGCATTTGCTTGTCTATAAAGGATTTTATCTCTCCTTCACTTATGAAGCTTATTTTGGTTGGATATGAAATTCTGGGTTGAAAATTCTTTTCTTTAAGAATGTTGAATATTGGTCCCCACTCTTCTGGCCTGTAGAGTTTCTGCCCAGAGATCCACTGTTAGTCTAATGGGCTTCCCTTTGTGGGTAACCCAACCTTTCTACAATAGTTCTAAGTCGGGTAGTATGATGCTTCCACTTCTGTTCTTTTTGCTTAGGGTTGTCTTGTCTATACAGGCTCTATTTTTGGTTCCATATGAAATGTAAAGTAGTTTTCTTTTTCTAATTCTGTGAAGAAAGTCAATGGTAGCTTGATGGGAAGAGCAGTGGATCTATAAGTTACTTTGGGCAGTAAGGCCATATTCACAATATTGATTCTTTCTATTCATAAGCATGGTATGTTTTTCCATTTGTTTGTGTCCTCTCTTAGTTTCTTGAGCAGTGGTTTGTAGTTATCCTTGCAGAAGTCCCTCATGTTCCTTGTAAGTTGGATTCCTAGGTATTTTATTCTCTTTGTAGCAATTGTAAATGAGAGTTAACTCATGATTTAGCTCTCTGTTTGTCTATTATTAGTATATAAGAATGCTTGTGATTTTTGCACATTGATTTTGTATCCTGAGACTTTACTGAAATTGATTATTAGCTTAAGGAGTTTCTAGGCTGAAATTATGGGGTTTTCTAAATATACAATCTTGTCATGTGCAAATAGAGACAATTTGACTTCCTCTGTTCCTATTTGAATATACTTTATTTCTTTCTCTTGCCTGATTGCCCTGGCCAGAACTTCCAATACTATGTTGAATGGGAGTGGTGACAGATGCATTTCTTGTCTTGTGTCAGTTTTCAAAGTCAATGCTTCCAGCTTGTGCCCATTCAGTATGATATTGGCTGTGGATTTGTCATAAATAGTTCTTATTATTTTGAGATATGTTTCATCAATACCTAGTTTATTGAGTGTTATCAGAATGAAGGGGTGTTGACTTTTATTGAAGGCCTTTTCTGCATCTATTGAGATGATCATGTGGATATCATCATTGGTTCTTTTTATGTGATGGATTACGTTTATTGATTTGCATATGTTGAACCAGCCTTGCGTCCCAAGGATGCAGCTGACTTCATTGTGGTGAATAAGCCTTTTGATGTGCTGCTGGATTTCGTTTTCCAGTATTTTATTAAGGATTTTTGCGTCAATGTTCATCAGTGATTTTGGCCCGAAATTTTCTTTTTTTGTTGTTTCTCTGCCAGGTTTTGAAATTAGGATGATGCTGGCCTCATAAAATGACTTATAGAGGAGTCCCTCTTTTTCTTTTGTTTGGAATAATTTCAGAAGGAATGGTAAAAGCTCCTGTTTGTACCTCTGGTATAATTTGGCTGTGAATCTGTCTGGTCCTGAGCATTTTTTTGGGGGGGTGGGGTAGGCTATTAATTACTGCCTCAATTTCAGAACTTGTCATTGTTCTATTCAGAGATTTGACTTCTTCATGGTTTAGACTTATGGGGAGGAGGTGTATGTGTCCAGGAATTTATCAGTTTCTTCTAGATTTTCTAATTTACTTGTGTAGAGGTGTTTATAGCATTCTCTGATGGTAGTTTGTATTTCTGTGGGATCAGTGGTGATTTCCCCTTCATCATTTTTTATTATGTCTATTTGATTCTTCTCTCTTTTCTTCTTTATTATTCTGGCTAATGGTCTATCTGTTTTGTTAACTTTTTCAGAAAAACAGCTCCTGGATTCATTGATTTGTTGAAGGGTTTTTCACGTCTCTATCCTTCAGTTCTGCTCTGATCTTAGTCATTTCTTGTCTTGTGCTAGCTTTTGAATTTGTTTGCTCTTGCTTCTCTAGTTGTTTTAATTGTGATGTTAGGGTGTCAATTTTAGATCTTTACTGCTTTCTCCTATGGGCATTTAGTGCTATAAATTTCCCTCTTAACACTGCTTTAGTTGTGTCCTAGAGATTCTGGTACATTGTCTCTTTGTGCTCATTGGTTTCAGTGAACGTTTTTATTTCTGCCTTAATTTGTTATTTACCCAGTGGTCATTCAGGAGCAGGTTTTTCAGTTTCCATGTTGTTCTGTGGTTTTGAGTGAGTTTCTTAATCCTGAGTTCTAATTTGATTACACTGTGTTCTGAGAGACTGTTTGTTATGGTTTCTGTTCTTTTGCATTTGCTGGGGAGTGTTTTGCTTCCAATTATGTGGTCTATTTTAGAATAAGGGTTATTTAGGGCTGAGAAGAATATATATTCTGTTGATTTTTGGGGGAGAGTTCCATAGATGTCTATTAGGTCCACTTGGTCAAGAGCTGAGTTCAAGTTCTGAATATTTTTGTTAATTTTCTGTCTCATTAATCTGCCTAATATTGGCAGTGGGGTGTTAAAATATCCCAGTATTATTGTGTGGGTGTCTGAGACTCTTTGTAGTTCTCTGAGAACATGATTTATGAATCTGGGGGCTCCTGTATTGGGTGTATATATATTTAAGATAATGAGCTCTTCTTTTTGCATTGATTCTTTTACTATTATGTAATGCTCTTCTTTGTCTTTTTTGATCTTTGTTGGTTTAAAGTTTGTTTTACCAGAGACTAGGATTGCAAACCCTGCCTTTTTTTTTTTTTTTTTTTTTTTTCTTTCCATTTACTTGGTATATATTCCTCCATCCCTTTGTTTTGAGCCTATGTGTGTCTTGGACATGAGATGCGTCTCCTAAATACAGCACCCTGATGGGTCTTGACTCTTTATCCAATTTGTCAGTTCAAGTCTTTTAATTGGGGCATTTAGCCCATTTACATTTAAGGTTAATATTGTTACATGTGAATTTGATTCCATTATCGTGATGCTACCTGGTTATTTTTCACATTACTTGATGTAGTTTCTTGATAGTGTCATTTATATTTTGGTGTGTTTTTTCAGGGTCTAATACAAGTTTTTTCTTTCCATATTTAATGCTTCCTTCAGGAGCTCTTATAAGGCAGGCCTTGTGGTGACAAAATCATTCAGCATTTGCTTTTCTGTAAAGGATTTTATTTCTGTTTCATTTATGAAGGTTAGTTTAGCTGGATATAAAATTCTGGGTTGAAAATTCTTTTCTTTGTGAATGTTCAATATTGGCACCCACTGTCTTCTGGCTTGTAGGGTTTTTGCAGAGAGATCTGCTGTTAGTCTTATGAGCTTCCCTTTGTAAGTAACCTGACCTTTCTTTCTGGCTACACTTAACATTTTTTCCTTCATTTCAATTTGGAGAATCTGACAATTATGTGTCTTGAGGGTGCTCTTCTCAAGGAGTATCTTAGTGGTGTTCTCTGCATTTCTTGAATTTGAATGTTGACCTGTCTTGCTAGGTTGGGGAAATTCTACTGGATAATATCTTAAAGTGTGTTTTCCAACTCCATTCCATTCACCTGTCACTTTCAGGTACACCAATCAATTGTGGATTTGGTTTTTCTATGTATTCCCATATTTCTTGGTGGCTTTGTTCATTCCTTTTCACTCTTTTTTCTCTAATCTTGTCTTCACGCTTTATTTCATTAAGTTGATCTTCAATCTCTGATATCATTCTGTTTGATCTATTTGGCTATTGATACTTCTTGTGTATGCTTCATTAAGTTCTTGCGCTGTTTTTTTCAGCTCCATGAGGTCATTTATGTCATTTTCTAAACTGGTTATTCTGGTTAGCAGTTTCTGTAATCTTTTATGAAAGTTCTTAGCTTCCTTGCATTGGGTTAGAACATGCTCCTTTATCTTCTGATAGCTATTGCCATCCAGTTTTGAGAGGAGTCACAAACATTTGCAGGAGAAAACGCATTCTGGTTTACTGAATTTTCAGCATTTTTGCACAGGTTTTTCCTCATTTTCGTGGATTTATCTACCTTAGATGTTTGATGCTGATGACCTTTGGATAGAGTTTTTGTGTGGGCATGCTTTTTGTTGATTTGATGTTATTGCTTTCTGTTTTATCTTATTGCTTTCTGTTTGTTAGTTTTCCTTCTACCATTCAGGATTCCCTTTGGCAAGTCTGCTGGAGTTTGCTCAAGGTTCACTCCAGACCCTGTTTTCCTGGGTATCCCCAGTGGAGTTTACAGAACAGAAGTGATTTCTGCCTGTTCCTTCCTCTGTGGGGGGAAATCCACTGCTCTCTTCAGAGCCTGCAAGCAGGAGTGTTTAAGTCTGCTGAAGCTGAACCCACAGCCACCCCTTCCCCCAGGTGCTCTGTCTCAGGGAGTTTTATCTATAAACCCCTGACTGGGTCTGCTGCCTTTCTTTCCGAGATGACGTGTCCAGTGAGGAGGAATGTAGAGAGACTCCTTTATCCTTCTAAAGCCTACTTCTGTCAATTTGTCAAACTCATTCTCCATCCAGTTTTTAGAAGAGTCACGAACATTTGGAGGAGAAAATGCATTCTGGTTTACTGAATTTTCAGCATTTTTGCACAGGTTTTTCCTCATCTTTGTGGATTGATATACCTTAGATATTTGATGCTGATGACCTTTGGATGGAGTTTTTGTGCGGGCATCCTTTTCGTTGATTTGATGTTATTGCTTTCTGTTTGTTAATTTTCCTTATACCAGTCAGGATTGCCTTCGGCAAGTCTGCTGGAGTTTGCTGAAGGTCCACTTCAGACCCTGTTTTCCTGGGTATCCCCAGTGGAGTCTGTAGAACAGAAATGATTGCTGCCTGCTCCTTCCTCTGGAAGCTTTACCCCTGAGGGGTACCTGCCTGATGTTAGCTGGAGTTCTCCTGTATGAGGTGTCTGTCGACCCCTGCTGGGAGGTGTCTCCAGGTCAGGAAGCATGGGGGTCAGTGACTTACTTGAGGAGGCACCCTGTCCTTTAGCAGAGCTCAAGCTCTGTGGGGGGAAATCCACCACTCTCTTCAGAGCCTGCAAGCAGGAGTATTTAAGTCTGCTGAAGCTGAACCCACAGTCACCCCTTCCCCCAGGTGCTCTGTCTCAGGGAGTTTTATCTGTAAACCCCTGACTGGGTCTACTGCCTTTCTTTCCAAGGTGACGTGTCCAGTGAGGAGGAATGTAGAGAGGTAGTCTGGCCACAGCTCCTTTGCCATGCTGCAGTGAGTTCCACACAGAGAAAAATTTCCAGTGGCTTCCTTAACACAGTGAAGGAAAAATTGACTACTCAAGCCTCAGTAATGGTGGATGCCCCTCCCACCACCAAGCTTGATCATCCCAAGTTGACTTCAGACTGCTGTGCAGGCAGTGAGAATTTCCAGCCTGTGGTTCTTAGCATGCTGGGCTCCATGGGAGTGGGACTTACTGAGGGAGACCACTTGGTTCCCTGGCTTCAGCCCCCTTTCCAGGGAAGTGAATGGTTATGTCTTGCTTGGGTTCCAGGCACCATTGGGGTACAAAAAAAAAAAACCTCTGGAAGCTAACTTACTGTCTGCCCAAACAGCCTCCCAGTTTTGTGCTTGAAACCCAGGACCCTGGTAGTGTAGGCACACGAGGGAATCTCCTGGTGTGCGGGTTGCAAAAACCATGAGAAATACATGGTATCACAATCCCTGATGGCTTTCCTTGGTTGGGGGAGGGAGGTCCCTGGCCCCTTTTACTTTCTGGGTGAGGCAATGCCCCACGCTGCTTCTGCTTGGCGTCTATGGGCTGCACCCACTGTCTAACCAGTCCCAATGAGATGAATTGGGTGCCTCAGTTGGAAATGCAGAAATCACCCACCTTCTGCACTGATCTTGCTGGAGCTGCAGACCAGAACTGTTCCTATTCGGCCATCTTGCCAGATCCCCCTACCACATTCAATATTGATTTAAATGCTGGATATACAAATAGTGTTAATTCTAGTGAATAGAAGACTCGATGCAACAATTTTCAGAAACATTCAAAGCAACAAAAAAAAAGTGAAAAAATAAACAGGATTAAAACCATTAATATAAAGATTTGTATATATGAGTATTGTACACAGTTCTATGCTAATAGATAGACATGTTAATTTCAATCAAAAATTTTTCTAAGTGTAATTTATAAGTAATATATTTGAGAAGGCCTAGAAGACCTAAAAAGATGAGGCAACATAGAAGAACCATCAAAAGCTATCAAGGATTTTTGTTCAATAGATTTAGGGATCTAAGGCCAGGATTTTGTCCAGATGATTTCTTTCCAACTTTCTAAAAAGCACAGATAATAATGTAGAGAAGATAATATTCTTTCTATGTTCTTTAAAACATAGGTACTGGGCATTAGGATAGAGGTGGATACAGTGCTATCTACTGTTGAGTTGAGGAACATCTAAAAACATCTTATTGTGTCTTGTAAAGCTAACATAATCTATTACCAAAATGCAAATATTGTTGCACTCAAAGGAAAGCCAGTGATCACACTCAGTTGTGAAAATACACATGTAAATTCAGATCTCCTAAAAAAGAAGAAAGGTAACAACTCTACATGCATATACATAGATAACCTCATGACAAAGTTTATCTAGGAATGTTGATATTCTCATTTTAGAACACATTTTACTTTAAGATATATTATTATTGAATAATTAACAGCATCATATAATCTCAATTATTACTGAACAACCATTCAATTAAAGTAAAAAACAGATTACTTTAAATAGTTAGAAAATGATATAGATGAATATTTTCTGAACATTATGATGATTATTATAGTATTCATAGTGATCTGAATATTTCCCATTTCTTCTGCCCATTCTGTGATTACCTGTTCCACTGAACATTCTCTGGCACTGCAAATTCTGGGCTATGATCCATCAGTATGAATGTTCTAGAAGATGATGGTAACCCCATATCCACAGCAATGATAGGGCAATGGGACTGCTATCTGGGGCCCAAAATTCTTGGTCACGACCTAACTGGAAGGTCAGGAGATTAAGTTCATGTGGAACTTATAGGAAAATGTCATTTTGAAAGAAAACTTGGAAGAATAAAATGTAAGAGAAAGAGAAAGTTGATGGAAGAAAAAGGAAAAGAGAAAGTGTGAGGATAGAGCAGAAGTAAAGAAAAGGGTGGATATAAGTAGAATAGGAAAGGATAGGAAAGGAGGACAACAAGAATGAAACAATAGGATGAAGTTACTAATATTTGTATTTTGAATATAAAAGAAACTTGTTCAAGAACAAATAGCTAGTAAACATGGAACTGTGATTTGAACATGCATCCCAAATTCTGGACTCCTAATTCTGAAGGCTACCTCCTTTCCTTTACACCATGCTGCCTCTTTCCTTTGCCTCTGAACTCCATGAACAATCCTTAAAAGCTTAGAGGACCATACGTTAAATGACTTTCATCACAATTTTTCTACTCCAACTTGACCTGAAGATCAGTGAATGTGTTTCCCTATCCTGGACTTGCAGAATATTGTATTTGGTTTCTTTATTTCCTTTACTTTTTACTCATCATCAGAACCCTATTTATATTTTTGTTGAAATTCAACATGTCAAATTGAACACATTGACAGGTTTTACCATGTCAAAATATTCTTAATCCCACATTTTGGTTTCTGTCTAATTCACAGTTTCTTTGAGTTTTATGCCATTAGTAATTTTTATAATTTCTTCTTGGTTACTGATAAAATCACTGAATAGGAATAGATCAAGAAAAGAGCATTAAAAATCTTCCTTCAAATTGTCCTCAAGTGCTAAGTCAGAGCTGAGTAGTGTATTTTAGTTAGTTGCCAATCCACCAAACTATACAACCAATCCAACAGCATTTCTCTTTATTTTCTACAAGTAAAATAAAAAATCTCTGCCACATATCTTTTTGAAATATAGCCTTATTGTATGCATTATATTTGATTTATCTTTCCATTTAGAACCTAATTCCAAGTTACTTACTTGGCCAAACTGAAAATACATCACAAACCTCATATGGTCTTGCAGGTGGATTATTTTACTATCTTGCCTAAATATCAACAGAAAATGTTTTCACTGATATATTTTTAAATCATCCCATGTGATATTAACATAAGCTTAGTTAATTCACAGCATTAGCTCAGCCATCTGTTTTATTTACAAAGCCTTAGTAATTTTAGGAATTCCACAGATTGTTTATGCACTCACATACCTCTCTATCATTTTCTTAAAGAACATGAACAAGACTGGAAGGCAGAGGAGCTAGATTTTATTCCTTATTCTGCCAGTAACTACCTTCATGATGATATTATGTAGTTACTAATTCAGGTTATTTTATTCATATATTAAGTGAAAAGAATTTACCGTATTAGCATTTCCCAAAATGTCCATAAAATTTACCTACATGGTTTAATAGATATTGTTGGAAATATAATATCTGTGGTAAAATATCTTTGGACCATGCCAATAAATTTATTTACTTTTGGATTGTCACAGCAGAGCCTTAAAATTAAAACAAAATTATCTTTCCAATAAAGAGCTATGATAGTGTTTCCAAAACATATTAAAATTCAGAACACTTCTGTATAGTTTGTCTTGTTGGCTAATGTTCTCTAGAGCATATGCTAGAAAATATAGAAATATACTTGGAGATATAACGTCATTTCTGCTCCATAGGATTCTATCATTACCATACATTCTGCACCTACGCAAGCGAAATACAGAATCTAGAGTTTTCATGGTAAAGGCAAATCCAGAGAAACTGAATAAAAATGGATGGTGTCAATAGATTCAAATACGGTTAAAATTGAAATTTTGAGACACTTAATTGTGAATGGATTCTGAATGTATTCATGGCAAGCATCTATCCCATCAAATAAAAACAAACTTAATGAATGTCATCAAAAAGTTACTGTGATATATTCTTATTATTGATTTTGTTGTTGTAGGGTTAACAACAACTTCTGGATAGGAAAATAATATAAATTTAAAGTGAGCTTTATGTAGAATAGATAAAACATAAGAATGTAAAAAAAAGTAGATAGAAATATATGGTTAAAAATGAAGAAAGGTTTTAAAACCACACATTGCATCAAAAGACACAAAATTTTATTAGGTAGGAGGAAGAAGTTAAATAGATTTGTCATCCATCATAAGTATGTGAGGTAATGCTTTTGTCAAATGGCTTGATATAGCCATTCCACAATGTACAAATATATAAAAGCATCATGTTGTATACCATAAACATACAACTTCTACTTCTAAATCAAAAAAGAAAATTATCTCAAAATAAAAAAGTAAGAAATCAGATAACATATAATATTTTAGTTAAATATTCTGACAGATGGCATTGGCCTGGTTGAACAGAATGTTAACATAACAAAGTTCTTAAATATTTTCTTGTTTTTTTCTGTAGATTTATCACTTTCCTCTTAAGTTTCTATCGAATATAGAAGTGTTAAAACGAGAAAAGAGTTGGAAGGTACTTAAAGTGAACACGATTTCTTGGAAGGCATAATGTATTTGTTAAACTGTAATATATGTTTGCCCTCAAAGTGTTAGTCTAAGGAAGCTCTTGTATCTGTCGTCTCTGTGCACATTTAGCCTCAGGAAAATATGAACCTAGCTGTTCTTCATTGTATATTTTTGGAAATAAACATCAAGTTCCTTCGAGGTAGTGTTTACACAACTTTGTATTCCTCAGAATTCCTATTTTAGTACCTTTCCAGAGTAAGTGCTCAATAAATATTTGTTGGTGAAACTGCTCTAGAAATGATGCTAGGTGCTAGACATACAAAGATGAATGGTACTGTTTCTTCTCTGAAGGCATTAGTGTTCTAGTAATAAACAATAGGACTTTCTAGGACAGAAAATGCAATGGAAGAGTTATACACAGCTCAAGGGACATATACAGGCACAGCACCTATCCCAGACAAAGAGAGACCTCAACTGATCCCTCAAGGGTGAACAGTGGTAAAGACTCAGAAACGATACCCCCAATAGAAGCCGCAGAGTGTGCAATGAGCAAGAAACACGAGAGAACAAGGCTGAGAAAAGACATCAAAACGACTGGAGGATGAACGCTTGAAGAGTAAAAGTTAAATCCTAGCCATCCATCCAGCTCTCCAGCTTCCGTTTGTACCCCCATTCTCTGTGCTCAGCTCACACTGTTTTTAGTTCCTCAGATGCTCTATCCTCCCTCCATCTTACTTAAAAGAGAGCATATATTTTCTCCCTGGTTGAAATTTTTTCTCATTTTGTACTTAAAACCAATACTCAACCTTGAAATCTTAACTCAAATATCACCTCCTTGGAGAGGGAGGCCTTTCCAAACCCCTAGAATATGTGATATATTTTTTTATGTGGATGCATCCTCTGTGTTCCCTCCCTAGCACTCATCACTTTTTGTATTATATATGTATACATGTAATTTTGAAACTAATGTCTGCATCCAATGCTAGACCATATGTTCCATGAAACCATAGGCTCTGTCTATTTTATTTAACATTTACCTCCATAACCTAGCAAACTACTTTTCATATACAAAGTACTCTATAAATATTTCTTGATTGGATGCATAAGTGATGAAGGCAAAGAGAGATTAGAGAAATTGGCAAGGGTCCAGAGAGATCAGACATCACAGGCAATACTAAGATTTTATGCTTTATCCTTTATTTCAACTTTATTCTAAAGTACCTAGGAAGAAATTGAAATTTAAATAGGGAAGGTCATTTTATCAAGATTTCTCTAAGTGTTAAAATTAATCAAAGTGGGATATGTCTGTAGGTAAAGAATTGAATTAAAGGTTACAACATTAACTCACACAACAAATTATAGTGACCTGAACAAGGAATTAGCTACCTAGATAGAAGGAAGTGTGAGATTTGAAACATCTTAAAGAGATCAGAAAATTGAGACTTAGTAACTGCTTGGAGTTGGATGTGAAGAAAGAGAAGAATGTGTCAGAGTTGATTCTTAGATTTCTAGTTTGGGTAAATGTGTCGCTAGTGTTGCTGACTACTAAGACAATGAAATAGGAGTGGGACTAATATTTAGTATTTAAAACGTTTAGTCATAAGAGATTTCCATAAGGAATTCCCACAGAATGTATAGATTGAATCTGAGATTCTGAGAGCAAAAAGGACAATTAGGCAATGAACTTTTTACAAAAATTGAGGTAAAATACCCATAACCTAGATTTTACCATCTTAATCATTTACTGTCTTAATCAACCATCAACACCATCCATCTCCAGAACGTTTTCATCTTTACAAACAAAAATTCTGTAACCACTAAATAATAACTGCCCATTTATCTTCCCTCCTCATCCTCCAGTAACCATTATTTTACTTCTCTCTCTATGAATTTGACCACTCTAAGTACCTTATATAATTGGAATCATACAATGTTTGTCCTTTTGAGATAGGCTTATCCTCAAGGTTTATTCATATTGTAGAATGTTTAAAAATTTGTTTTCTTTTTGAGGCTGAATAACATTCCATTTTATTCACACTTTTTTAATCTATTCATCTGTTGATGAAGGCTTGGGTGGCTTCCAATTTTTGGCTTTTCTGAATAATTCTGCTATGAATATGATTTTATCTGCTTTCAATTCATTTGAGTATATATATCCAGAAGTAGAATTGCTGCATCATATGGTAATTCTGTTTTTAATTTTTTGAGGAACTTCCATAGTGTTTTTCATAGTGGCTGCACCATTTTATACTTTCATCAAAAGTGCGTAAGGGTTTCAATTTTTCTACATCTTCATCAGTACTTGATATTTTCTGAGTGTTATGATGGTAGCCACCCTAGCTTCAATACAGCATATGAGATGGTGACAAGCTTTTTGATGGTAGGCACAGGGTCTCATTGATAAGAAGTTGTAGTCCCAATATTATGGCTCAGCATAGGAGATGTTTGATATATATTTGTTTAATGAAGAGCAATAGACAGAGATAATTTAGCACATCATACCCCACAGTTTAGGAAGGCCTAGACCACATTCCTAACACGCATTCTTTCAGAATTGATTTAATTCCAATGAAAGAATGCTCATGAGCTTTCAAAACAATCCTAATCTTGAAGATTTGCCATTATTTTTTTTCTTTATTAGGAACTAACCCCATTTCTGAATTGTGCTCCTTCCAGAACTACAAAGAACATATATAATCCCGTTTTTGTATGGAAGTCTTTCCAATATTTAAAAGTAACTGTTTTTTTCCTCTCCCAACACCGTATCTTTTTCTTTACATTACAAATTTTTAGTTCAACTGTTAAACTGTTTCAACAGTTCCTCACACACCTGGTTTCTTGACTCAGTAGTTTCATCTATCACTTGATTGACACATTGACCTTTATTTGATCAGCTCTTTTCATGAACAACTTAAGAAAACATAAAAGTTCAGGCTGACTCATTTGCCTTGAAATATTGTTACATGTGGGCATACAGAGTTTGGAAGCAAACTGTAAAATGAGCTTCAGGAAAATACACATTTCAAGGGTATTATTCCAGATGTTTCTCATCATCATCATAGTTCTCACACAGGATCCACATGTTTGTGTCTTCTGTTTGCCAGACCACCCCATCAATTATCTGCTATACATCTGCCTCCTCAGAATTGGAGTCTAGTGTCTCCCACTCGTCTGTTGATAACATACCCCCATCATTGTTTCTAGGTTGCCTCTAGGAGGGAATGTTATTTAATTTAATTTTATTTTATTTTATTTTTGCCTTTATTTAATTAATTTATTTATTTGGTTTTTTATTTTTATACTTTAAGTTCTAGGGTACATGTGCACAACATGCAGGTTTGTTACATATGTATACATGTGCCATGTTGGTGTGCTGCACCCATTAACTTATCATTTACATTAGGTATATCTCCTAATGCTATCCCTCCCCCCGCCCCAACCACAATAGGCCCTGGTGTGTGATGTTCCCCTTCATGTGTCCAAGTGATCTCATTGTTCAATTCCCACCTGAGTGAGAACATGCGGTGTTTGGTTTTCTGTTCTTGTGATAGTTTGCTAAGAATGATGGTTTCCAGCTGCATCCATGTCCCTACAAAGGACACAAACTCATCCTTTTTTATGGCTGCATAGTATTCCATGGTGTATATGTGCCACATTTTCTTAATCCATTCTGTCACTGATGGACATTTGGGTTGATTCCAAGTCTTTGCAATCATACATATGTGTGCAATAAACATATGTGTGCAATAAACATATGTGTGCATATGTCTTTATAGCAGCATGATTTATAATCCTTTGGGTATATACCCAGTAATGGAATGCCTTGGTCAAATGGTATTTCTAGTCCTAGATCCTTGAGGAATCGCCACACTGTTTTCCACAATGGTTGAACTAGTTTACAGTCCCACCAACAGTGTAAAAGTGTTCCTATTTCTCCACATCCTCTCCAGCACCAGTTGTTTCCTGACTTTTTAATGATTGCCATTAAAAAGTGTGAGATGTATCTCACAATGTATCTCATTGGTGTGAGATGGTATCAAATTGTGGTTTTGATTTCCATTTCTCTGATGGCGAGTGATGATGAGCATTTTTACATGTGTCTGTTGGCTATATAAATGTCTTCTTTTGAGAAGTGTCTGTTCATATCCTTTGCCCACTTTTTGATGGGATTGCTTGTTTTTTTCTTGTAAATTTGTTTGAGTTCTTTGTAGGTTCTGGATATTAGCCCTTTGTCAGATGAGTAGATTGCAAGAATCTTCTCCCATTCTGTAAGTTATCTGTTCACTTTGATGGAAGTTTCTTTTGCTGTGCAGAAGCTCTTTTGTTTAATTAGATCCCATTTGTCAATTTTGGCTTTTGTTGCCATTGCTTTTGGTGTTTTAGACATGAAGTCCTTGCCCATGCCTATGTCCTGAATGGTATTACCTAGGTTTTCTTCTAGGGTTTTTATGGTTTTAGGTCTAACATTTAAGTCTCTAATCCACTTTGAATTAATTTTGTATAAGGAGTAAGGAAAGGATCCAGTTTCAGCTTTCTACTTATGGCTAGCCAGTTTTCCCAGCATCATTTATTAAATAGGGAATCCTTTCCCCATTTCTTGTTTTTGACAGGTTTGTCAAAGATCAGATGGCTGTAGATGTGTGGTATTATTTCTGAGGGTTCTGTTCTGTTCCATTGATCTATATCTCTGTTTTGGTACCAGTACCATGCTGTTTTGATTACTGTAGCCTTGTAGTAGAGTTTGAAGTCAGGTAGCGTGATGCCTCCTGCTTTGTTCTTTTGGCTTAGGATTGTCTTGGCAATGGGGGCTCTTTTTTGGTTCCATATGAACTTTAAAGCAGTTTTTTCCAATTCTGTGAAGAAACTCATTGGTAGCTTAATGGGGATGGCATTGAATCTATAAATTACCTTGGGCAGTATGGCCATTTTCAGGATATTGATTCTTCCTATCCATGAGCATGGTATGTTCTTCCATTTGTTTATGTCCTCTTTTATTTCACTGAGCAGTGGTTTGTAGTTCTCCTTGAAGAGGTCCTTCACATCCCTTGTAAGTTGGATTCCTAGGTATTTTATTCTCTTTGAAGCAATTGTGAATGAGACCTCATTCCTGATTTAGCTCTCCATTTGTCTGTTACTGGTGTATAAGAATGCTTGTGATTTTTGCACATTGATTTTATATCCTGAGACTTTGCTGAAGTTTCTTATCAGCTTAAGGAGATTTTGGGCTGAGATGATGGGGTTTTCTAAATATACAGTCACGTCATCTGCAAAGAAGGACAATGTGACTTCCTCTTTTCCTAATTGAATACCCTTTATTTCTTTCTTTTGCCTGATTGCCCTAGCCAGAACTTCCAACACTATGTTGTATAGGAGTGGTGAGAGAGGACATCCCTGTCTTGTGACAGTTTTCACACGGAATTATTCCAGTTTTTGTGCATTCAGTATGTTATTGGCTGTGGGTCTGTCATAAACAGCTCTTATTATTTTGAGATATATTCCATCAATACCGAATTTATTGAGAGTTTTTAGCATGAAGGGCTGTGGAATTTTGTCAAAGGCCTTTTCTGCATCTATTGAGATAATCATGTGGTTCTTGTCTTTGGTTCTGTTTATATGCTGGATTATGTTTATTGATTTGCATATGTTGAACCAGCCTTGCATCCCGAGGATGAAGCCCACTCGATCATGGTGGATAAGCTTTTTGATGTGCTACTGGATTCAGTTTGCCAGTATTTTAGTGAGGATTTTTGCATCGATGTTCATCAGGGATATTGGTCTAAAATTCTCTTTTGTGTGTGTGTGTGTCTCTGCCAGGCTTTGGTATCAGGATGATGTTGGCCTCAGAAAATGAGTTAGGGAGGATTTCCTCTTTTTCTATTGATTGGAATAGTTTCAGAAGGAATGGTACCAGCTCCTCCTTGTACCTCTGGTAGAATCTGGCTATGAATCCGTCTAGTCCTGGACTTTTTTTGGTTGGTAGGCTATTAATTATTGCCTCAATTTCAGAGCCTGCTATTGGTCTATTCAGGGATTCAACTTCTTCCTGGTTGAGTCTTGGGAGAGTGTATGTGTCCAGGAATTTATCCATTTCTTCTAGGTTTTCTAGTTTATTTGTGTAGAGGTGTTTATAGTATTCTCTGATGGTAGTTTGTATTTCTGTGGGGTCGGTGGTGATATCCCCTTTATCATTTTTATTGCATCTATTTGATTCTTCTCTCTTTTCTTCTCTATCAATCTTGCTAGTGGTCTATCAATTTTGTTGATCTTTTCAAAAAAAAACAGCTCCTGGATTCATCAATTTTTTGAGGGGTTTTTTTGTGTCTCTATCTCCTTCGGTTCTGCTCTGATCTTAGTTATTTCTTGCCTTCTGCTAGCTTTTGAATGTGTTTGCTCTTGCTTCTCTAGTTCTTTTGATTGTGATGTTAGGGTGTCAATTTTAGATCTTTTCTGCTTTCTCTTGTGGGCATTTAGTGCTATAAATTTCCCTCTACACACTGCTTTAAATGTGTCCCAGAGGTTCTGGTATGTTGTATCTTTGTTCTCATTGGTTTCAAAGAACATCTTTATTTCTGCCTTCATTTCATTATATACTCAGTAATCATTCAGGAGCAGGTTTTTCAGTTTCCATGTAGTTGAGCGGTTTTGATTGAGTTTCTTAATCCTGAATTCTAGTTTGATTGCACTGTGGTCTGAGAGACAGTTTGTTATAATTTTTATTATTTTACATTTGCTGAGGAGTACTTTACTTCCAACTATGTGATCAATTTTGGAATATGTGTGATGTGGTGCTGAGAATAATGTCTATTCTGTTTATTTGTGGTGGAGTGTTCTGTAGATGTCTATTAGGTCTGCTTGGTGCAGAGTTGAGTTCAATTCCTGGATATCCTTGTTAACTTTCTGTCTCGTTGATCTGCCTAATGTTGACAGTGGAGTGTTAAAGTCTCCCATTATTATTGTGTGGGAGTCTAAGTCTCTTTGTAAGTCTCTAAGGACTTGCTTTATGAATCTGGGTGCTCCAGCATTGGGTGCATATGTATTTAGGATAGTTAACTCTTGTTGTTGAATTGATTCCTTTACCATTATATAATGGCCTTCTTTGTCTCTTTTGATCTTTGTTGGTTTAAAGTCTGTTTTATCAGAGACTAGGATTGCAACTCCTGCCTTTTTTTTTGTTTTCCATTTGCTTGGTAGATCTTCCTCCAACCCTTTATTTTGAGCCTATGTCTGTCTCTGTATGTGAGATGGGTCTCCTGAATACAGCAAACTAATGGATCTTGACTCTTCATCCAATTTGTCAGTCTGTGTCTTTTAATTGGACCATTTAGTCCATTTACATTTAAGGTTAATATTGTTATGTGTGAACTTCATCCTGTCATTATGATATTAGCTGGTTATTTTGCTCATTAGTTGATGCAGTTTCTTCCTAGCATTGATGGTCTTTATATTTTGGCATGTTTTTGCAATGACTGGTACCAGTTGTTCCTTTGGGAATTTTAATCTAAACCATGGTTTTTCTCATTTCTTTTAGTGACTCAGTATGAAAAGTTTACATAAGCTTCACACTGAGAAGTAATGACACAGTACTCACAAAACTACAGATAAAATATAGACATAACTACTCAAGGCAACAAGGTATTCAAATACATTTTGTTGTAGAAATTTTTCCAACAATAAATACTTTCTTTGAGTGAATATAACTATCTAATTAAGACTAAAGTAAGTTAAGAAATAATAAAAGTGTATTAAAGGGTTTTCTTAAGCATCCCTCACAGTTAAAGTTTTATTATTGCTTCTGATCTAGTGTCAGTAATTTTTCCAATAGCTATGTTTTTGCTTCATGAAATGTGATGAAGAGAATATTTAATAAATAAGTTAGAAAATGTTTTTTCTCCTGGATAATAAAAATTAGGAATATTCTACACCTGTATTCAATTGTCACATTATGTTGTCGAGGAATGGGAATCCACTCAATATTAAAACCTTGCTCTAAGAGAATGCAACCTTGTTAAACACTTAAATTGTTAGAGTTTACTCAATTTAGCAAGAAAATAGATAGATGGAGATAGGTGGATATGCAGATGGTCTACTTTATGTCTGACTCAGTCATATCCTGTGGCTACAAAAATGCATAAAGCTCTGTCCTGTGTTTAAGGAGGCTGTAACCTTGTGGCGTTTTGGAAGTAATTTGCACACATTACTCTAAGTAAGGTTTGCATAGGACTTTATGACAGAGATAGGGGATGCTCAAAGAGTCTAAGACAACATTAATCACTAATGAGAAATATTTAGCATTACCTTGAGAATGAGTAAAAGACAGTAAAACAAAGAATGTGGGCAAAGACTGAGCATAAGCAAATGCAGTAAAGCAGTTCCATATCACTAGAACATACAACTCAGTAACAGATTTGGTCAGAATTGAAACAAGGAAAAACAGGAAGGAACTATTAGGTCATGGAGAATCTTGAATGAGGCCTTGGAACTTGTACTTTAGCCTGTGGAGACTGTTGCTTCCATAGTCCCAGTAAGAAGTGATGAGCATCTACAACTGGGATGGAGAGAAGGAACAGATATTGGACATATTAAAAAGACAAAAAGAATCATTGATTGACTATGATGGTTAATAATAATTATTTCCATTGACTGAACATTTGCTGTGTGTCAAGTACTTTTCTTTACAAGTATTATCTCATTTGATCCCAAAGTATTATATTTTTATTTTGAGCAAAATGTAGATGGTATCTGAAAATGTAAAAATTGTCTACGTAAATTTTATTTTATTTCTTATTTATTTACTTTTGTACATGAATAAGTTCTTTAGTGGTGATTTCTGGGATTTTGATGCATCCATCACACAAACAGTGTACACTGTACCCAATGCATAGTCTTTTATCCCTCTCTCCATCCCACCCCTTCTCCTGATTCCCCAAAGTCCATTGTATCATTCTTATGCCTTTGTGTACTCATAGCTTAGCTCCCACTTATGAGTGAGAACATATGATGCTTGGTTTTCCATTCCTGATTTACTTCACTTAGAAGAATGGTCTTCAATTCCATCCAGATTGATGTGAATGTCATTATTTTGTTACATTTTATGACTAAGTAGTATTCCATGGTTGCTATAAACATTCATGTTCTAGTAGCTTTTTTGTATAATGACTTATTTTCCTCTCGGAAATAAGTTCCCTGGCCTGGGACTGCTGGATAAAATAGTAAATCTACTTTTAGTTCTTTAAGGAATCTCCACACTCTTTTCCATAGTGCTTGTACTAGTTTACATTCCCACCAACAGCATAAAAGCCTCACTTAAATTTTAAAAGAAAAGATGTATTAGTTTTCTATTGCTGCTATCGCCAATTAACCACACATTTATTGTCTTAAATCAACACATATTAAATTATCTTACATTTGTTGAGATGAGAAATCTGAAATGAGTCTTACCGGGATAAAGTCAAGGTATCAGCAGGGCTGCATTCTTTCTGGAGGTTCTAAAGTTCGGTTGCTTGACTTTTCCAGCTTCTAGAGGCAATCAACATTCATTGGCTGTGACCTGCTTCCATCTTCAGACCCAGCAATGGTTAGTTGATTCTTACATCATATCACTCTCACATTGAATTCTGTGACTCTTTTCCACTTTTGAAGACTCTTACAATTACATTGGATCTACCTGGATCATCCAGTATGATCTCTCTATTATAACATCAGCTGATTAGCAACCTTAATTCTATCTACTACCTTAATTTCCCCTGCTATGTAATACAAAATATTCCCAAATTCTGTGAATTAGGACATGAACACAGTTGGAGGCCTTTATTGTGCCTACTACAGATGTCTGTAATAACCTAATTGATGGTAATAACCAAGCCAACAAAAATTATTTTCAGCTCTTATTAACAAAAATATATTAACTACAAAAAGTCTTCTTACCTTCAAGTATGAGAATATGTTGGAACATTTACAGAGAATGCTGTCCAGGAAACACAGCCACTTCAAAAATTGTTGTCTTGCATAGCTCCTCTGAAATAGCTCCAGAAATAGCTGAATTATCAGAAACTACCTCATTAAGGATCATTCTCCTTACTTTTATCTCCTTTGTGAGGGGAAATTTTTCAAGATTGTATAACGAGAGTATTGCATGGATGTTATTGTCCAAGTCTGAAAAACAGCTGCTTCTCAGAAGATCCAACACCCCATTTATTTTTAAATAAGTTTACAGTATAGCTCAGTCATGACAGCTACAGTGAATTTGTCTCCTAATCCAGTCTGACATAGAAACTTCTTTGCATGATCATATTCCTCCTTCTTATTTGCTTCCTATTTATTATTGATTAATATACTCAGTGCATTATGCAGCATTTGGATTTCATACTGTTCTTTCACAGTATTCAAGTAAGAGAGCTTGTGCAGTTACAAATTTAAGGGACTGAGTTTACTGATTTTGAGCAAATAAAAAAGGACGCTGGGTAGTGAGGGAACAAATCCATCTTTAGAGACAGTCAATAATTCACATGAAGAAAGCAAAGGATTTGAAATATGTGAGGATAGAAAGTGAACCTATCTCAACTTCACCAAATAGTTGAATGCATGACTCTAAGATCAAAGAGTGTGTTACAAGAAGGGGATGAGGCTAAAAGTCTAGAAGGAGCACATCAGAATCACAGTGGGGTTACTGCGGGACTCATTTCACTGTTATCCTCAAGAAGCTGACATTTATACCAGGACTGTTATGGTATTGAAGAGGTAGATACAGATGAGATAACCATGTGACACACAGGATCTAAATACACAGCCAGATAAAACAAATATGTGGTAATGTTTCTACAAAATTGCATATAAAATATTAAGCAGAAGAAATGACCACATGCACATGCATATTAATGTCTTATGATATCCCTACTCTTTATCTGAAAGAGCATGTCTTTATGGAAATAACTTAATAACTTGCACGATAATATCTACCTCTCAAAGTCAATTATTGAGATATACTTTAAATAGCAGATGCATTTTTCCCATTACAAACTTTCTCTCAAGTTGAAAGAGAAGCATTATATAATATCTATTTTAAGGCCGGGCGCGGTGGCTCAAGCCTGTAATCCCAGCACTTTGGGAGGCCGAGACGGGCGGATCACGAGGTCAGGAGATCGAGACCATCCTGGCTAACATGGTGAAACGCCGTCTCTACTAAAACATACAAAAAACTAGCCGGGCGAGGTGGCAGGCGCCTGTAGTCCTAGCTACGTGGGAGGCTGAGCCAGGAGAATGGCGTGAACCTGGGAGGTGGAGCTTGCAGTGAGCTGAGATCTGGCCACTGCACTCTAGCCTGGGTGACAAAGCAAGACTCCGTCTCAAAAAAAAAAAAAAGAAAAAAAAAATATATCTATTTTAAGCTTGAATTCATCTTTAATAATTCAATAATTATTTATTAATCATCTTTGTATGTGTGGCTACAATTCCAAAGATCCCAAATAAACAATTATCTAGTGGGTTTTAATAACCTGCAGGATTCTTATAAATTTCCAATAAAGGAATCTAGTTAGCTAAGGCTATCAATTAGATTTATTGTTTTCTTAAATAAAATTCTAACCTCATTGCCTAGAGTCACTCTACTCTAAAAAAGTTTGCCATCAACCTTTTAATAAGAAAAATAATTTGAGTTTCTGAATTGTTCTCAGAAAGTTTTTATGCTTCAATTCTATCATCCATCTATGTTTTTCCAAAGTGTGAGCCAGGGATGGCAGGTAGTCGTGAAGTTCTCCAGTGTGCTGCTCAGCAAGCTTTTTTGTGTATTAATGATGAAATCATCCCAATGGCTAAACTTTGATCTTTGGTATAGATTCATATTTGTTTTCTGCTATAGTTTGAATGCATCCTCCAAATTTCACATGTTGGAAACTTAATCTACAAATTTATATGTTCAAGACATTTGGAGGTGGGGTCCTTAGGCGGTAATAGAAATTAGATAAGGTCATCACGATGGGGATATCAAGATGGAACTGGTGGCTCTGTAAGAAGAAGAGAGATAGAAGTTGGTATGCTCTTTCCTTCTTGTCATGCAATGCCTTCTGCTTTGTTATGACATGGCAGGAAAGCCCTCATCAGATGCCACAGTCATGTTCTTGAACTTCCCAGACTTCAGAACTGCAAAAACTGAATGTATTTTCTTTATAAATTACCCTGTCTCAGACATTTGGTTATAGTAACAGAAAATGGACTTCTTATATACTTCATTGGCATCTTATTAAACTACAATGAGTCTCTTCACCCATTTGTAAGGAAAAGGTAGAGGATGAGGGGCTCAGAGCCAGGTTTGTACCTCAGGGCTGCCATCTCCCACCTATAGATCAAGCTATGTTTTCCTGTGAGCATGTTTTAAAATGAAGCTGAGTGGTAGGTGCTAAGGGTGGATGACACCTTTTATGATGATTGTAAATATTAAAGGATTAAAGGAATGCCAAATTCTCCATAAAATAAACAAAAACCAAACTGCATGCTGTTATTGCTATCATTTTTTTTTTTTTTTTTTTTTTTTTGAGACGGAGTCTCGCTCTGTCGCCCAGGCTGGAGTGCAGTGGCCGGATCTCAGCTCACTGCAAGCTCCGCCTCCCGGGTTTATGCCATTCTCCTGCCTCAGCCTCCCGAGTAGCTGGGACTACAGGCGCCCGCCACCTCGCCCGGCTAGTTTTTTTGTATTTTTAGTAGAGACGGCGTTTCACCATGTTAGCCAGGATGGTCTCGATCTCCTGACCTTGTGATCCGCCCGTCTTGGCCTCCCAAAGTGCTGGGATTACAGGCCTGAGCCACCGCGCCCGGCCTTGCTATCATTTTTTAAGAGGTTTTTTTTTTAATTCAGTGACAAATGTGTGAGGATATCAAGTAATTAATAAGCATTTTGACAAACATTTTGAACTCAATACACTAAAAAATTTAAAACTTTTAAAGTTTAAACAGCTGATTGTTCCATTCAGAATTAAGATTTTGCATACAATATAAGGTAGGAGATTCTGAGCTTTTGTAATCTTTTCTTAATCTCTTTTGCATTCTTTTTTTTTTTTTTTAAGACAGTTTTTCTCTGTTGCACAGACTAGAGTGCAGTGGCGTAATCTAGGCTCAATGAAACCTCTGCATCCCAAATTCAAGTGATTCCCATGCCTCAGGTCTCCAGAGTATCTGGGATTACAGGCATGCACCACCATGCCCAGCTAATTTTTGTATTATTTAGTAGAGACGGGGTTTCAGCATGTTGGCCAGGCAGGTGTTGTATTTCAATAACTTACTCTTCTTTAATGTACAGGACACTGTTTGGTTATGTACATTTCTCAAGACAAATATCTGGACTATTATAATTCTAGCAAAGTAATTTGGGAATTATTTCTGATGATTATTTCTTCTTTCTTCATACCCATGTAAAAATTGTTACAAATGTAAGCTTTGTCATGGAGACTGGGGCAAAAAAATCACCAGATTTTAACATTTTATAAACTATGTAAGTTGGAAATATTTGCTAAATTTAAAAAATATACTTTGCTTAGCAATGTTCATAATCTGTTTTCTTCCAACGTGCAGTCTCATTGATGCAGTTTCAGTTGCATATTTTCCTATGCTTTTCTAGTTAGTCTTCTTTATCTAGAAATTTAGAAAATCCAAATGTGTATGCTAAAACCCTAGTTAAATAACTACTTAAGTTTAACTATTTAAATTTAACAATTAGACATTTAAATTCAAAATTTGATATTTTATTATTGGTGCATAATGCAATTTCCATAAGCGACTCAGGTTTCAGAACTTAGAATGTGCTATAATACCAAGTGAAAGGGCCTTCATGCGTTCATTCATTTAATTAATAAATATTTTTGAGTATCCATTACATGCCAGAGGTAGATATAATCTATGCCCTCATGGAATTGAGAGCTAGAGGCACAGAAGATTTTACACACACACACACATACACACACACACATACACAATACATAAACACACACACATATATATACATATATATGTATACACATATGTATATGTACAGAAATTCAAATGGACTAATATATGTTTATACATTGAGGACAGAGTAATAAAGCAAGAAATGTGATAGAGAACAATGACGGGGTGGGGAGATACAGAGACAAAGAGTCAGGGAATATCTATCTGAGAAGGCCAGATTGAGTTTGAAATAAAAAGATTAGAAGACAGCCAGTCATCCTAGAGGTAGAAGATTCCAAGATGGAAATACAATGTGTGAAGCTTCTAAGACAGAGAAATTCTTGGCAGAAAGGTTGTGACTGAATGGAGCATAATGAGTAAAAGAGAGATTAGAAAAAAATAATTTGGAGAAGAAATAGGGTACCCCAATAAGAAATTAACATCTAATTCTATGAAAACCAGAGATGAAAAAGAGGGTATAATAGTCTGTTCTTACACTGCTATAAAGAACTACTTGAGACTGAATAATTTAAAAGGAAAAGATATTTAATTGACTCACAGTTCTGCAGGCTTAACAGGAAGCATGACTGGAGGCATAAGGAAAATTACAATCATGGTGTAAGGTAAAGGGGAAGAAACACATCTTATCATGGCAGAGCAGGAGAGAGAGAGAGAGCAGAGGGGGAAGTGCCACACACTTTCAAACAACCAGGTATCATGAGAACTCACTCACTATTAGGAGAACAGCAAGGGGGAAGTCTGCCCCCATGATTCAATCACTTCCCATCAGCCTGTTCCCCCAACATGTAGGGATTACAATTTGAGATAAGATTTGGGTATGGACACAGAGCCAAACCATATCATTCCACCTCTGGCCCCTTCAAACTCTGTCATTTTCACGGTTCACAATACAATCATTCCTTCCCAACTGTACCCCAAAGTCTTAACTCATTCCAGCATTAATCCAAAAGTCCAAGTCCGAAGTCTCATCTGTGATAAGACAAGTTCCTTCCACCTATGAGCTTGTGAAATCAAAAGCAAGTTAGTTAGTTCCAATATACAATGGAGGTACAGGCATTGGATAAATGCTCCTATTCTAAATGGGAGAAATTGGCCAAAACAAAGAGGCTACAGGCCCCATGTAACTCCAAAACCCAGCAGGGAAGCCATTAAATCTCAAAGCTCTAAAATAATCTCCTTCACTCCATGTCTTACATCCAGGGCATGCTGATACAAGGGGTGGACTCCCAAGGCCTTGGGCAGCTTGACGCCCTGTGTCTCTGCGGGATACAGCCCACATGGCTGCATTCACAGGCTGGTGTTGAGTTCTAGAGGCTTTTTCAGGTGCACAGTGGAAGCTGTGGGTTGATCTACCATTCTTGGGTCTGGAGGATGATGACCCTCTTCTCCACAGCTCTACTAGGCAGTGCCATAGTGGAGACTGTGTGGGGGCTCCTACCCCCACTTCCCCCCGTACTGTCCTAGTAGAGGCTCTCCATGAAGGCTCTGCCCCTGCAGCAGACTTCTGTGTGGACATTCAGGCATTTCCAAACATCCTCTGAAATCTAGGCAGAGGTTCCCAAAGCTCAAATCTTGCCTTCTGTGCACCCACAGGCCTAACACCACATGGAGGCTGTGAAGACTTGGTGCTTGCACCTTCTGAAGCCATGGCCCAAGCTGTACTTTGGCTTCTTTTTATTACCGCTGGAGCTGCAGCAGCTGGGATGCAGGGCACTATGTTCCAAGGCTGCATAGAGCAGCAAGGACCTGGGCCTAGACCAAAAAACCATATTTCCCTCCTAGGCCTCCAGGCCTGTGATGGGGGAGGGGCTGTTGCAATGATCTCTGAAATGTCCTGGGAACCTTTTCCTCTATTGTCTTGGCTATTAACATTTGGCTTCTCTTTACTTGGGCAAATTTTTGCAGCCAGCTTGAATTTCTCTTCAGAAAATGGGTTTTTCTTTTATACCAAATTGTCAGTCTTCAAATTTTCTAAACTTTTATGCTCTGCTTCTCTTTTACATATAAGTTCCAATTTCAGACCATTTCTTGGCTCACACATATGAAAGTATGCTTTTAGAAACAGCCAGGTCACTTCTTCAATGCTTTGCTGCTTAAAAATTTCTCCCACCAGATACCCTAAATCATCTCTGTGAAGTTCAAGATTCCACAGATCTCTAGGGCAGAGACAAAATGCTATCAGTCTCTTTGGCAAAGCATAACAAGAGTGACTTTCACTCCTTTTCCCAATAAGTTCCTCATCTCTGTTTGAGAACACCTCTGCCTGGATTTCATTGTCTGTATCACTATCAGCATTTTGGTTAAAACCATTCAACAAGTCTCTAGGAAGTTCCAAATTTTTCCACATCTTCCTTTCTTTTTCTGAATCCTCCAAACTGTTCCAATCTCTGGCTGTTGCCCAGTTCCAAAGTCACTTCCATATTTTCAGGTATCTTTATATCACTACCCCACTCCTGGTACCAATTTTCTTTATTAATCTGTTCCCATTCTTCTGTAAAGAACTACCTGAGACTAGGTAATTTATAAAGAAAGTAGGTTTAATTTACTCACAGTTCTGCAGGCTTATCAAGAAGTATGACTGGGAGGCCTCAGGAAACTTACAATATGGCAGAAGGCAAAGGGGAAACAAGCACATCTTACCATGCAAAGGAGGAGAGAGAGAGAGAGTAAAGGGGGAAGTGCCACACATTTTCAAACAACCAGATCTCATGAGAACTCACTCACTATCACAAGAATAGCAAGGGAGAAGTCGGCCTCCATAATTAAATCACTTCCCACCAGGCCCCTCTCCTGACAAGTGGGATTACAATTTCAGATGAAATTTGTGTGGGGACACAGAGCCAAATCTTATCAGAAGGAGGTACATAGTTGTATCCACCAAGTGTGTTCCCCATCACATTGCAGGGCACTTTAGGTTTCTCTCATTTATTCTTCAAAATAATCTTTTGGGAAACTTGTTATTTCTCTAAATTTATAGATGAGAAAAAGGAGATTTACTTGCTGTACACTTAACAAATGAAATTGCTAAGATTCAGACCTGCATGTACTTGCGTGCAAATGAATGATTCAGTTTTACTGAAGCCCACTACCTATCAGTGGATATAAATATTGATCTGGGCCATAAAATGTAACCCTATCACCACCACTATCTCAGAGCATTGGGGTAGTATTTTGTTTTGATTATGACTATTTATGATACTTCATTATATTTTGTTATAAATATGTGTGTGCATCTCACTAATTTATGAGTTTACTGAATTCACAGATTCCAACTTACTCATTTCTACATTAGTCACAACTAGATTTGGTTCTTGAAAACATTTGGTAATCAACAAATATTAATTAAATGGATGGATGGATTAACCAATGAATAAATGAAAAGTATGATGTTCTCTAGGTAATTAGCATCATGCTAATTAACAAAAGTTTCTCATAATGTCATATTCTTTAAAGGAGTAAATGCTCTTTGGGGACCTTATTTGAAGTACCTTGATACCATGTTATAATACTCCTGTGTCTTTATACTATTTACAAAGGCAGATTATCATATGAGGTATTGCTTCTTAAAGATTAGTGTATGTAAGAGGCAAATTATTTGCAGTTCTTATTTTTCTTTGTTTGGTACAGTGCTAAGATAATTTTGTAAAACTACCTTTTCCATACCTTAACTTAACATCAAAAACTTTCCATCATAGTTTTAAATAGTTGTAAAGGGCACAACCTCTGAAATATTGTAAATCTGAGCATTTTAGAAAAATCTGTTTAGTCATTATTTTACTATAATAAATGGAATATAAATATCATGCTGATTCAATATGTAATATTATGTACTTAAAGGGATACATAAAAAAAATTCAATAGCTGGAGAATTAATACCATTCTATTTTCTCTTTAAAATAATATTTTAATTATATTTTCACCAGAGAATTCAATCCTAATTTATATATCTAATGATCAACAGTTTTAATGATCATGTTATAGTTATAGATATAAGCATTATATATTTAACCATATATTAAATATATAAAGTATATAATTATTAAATATGTAAGTTAAAATTAGTTTTTAAAAACAACCTCTGACCTTAACATTCTGTGTCTTAATTTTTCTTCCAGATTGAGTGATCATTAGGATTATTAGTATATGTTTTATCACAAGATTACAAGCACATTTTAAACTTTGATAACAATAATTTAGCATAAAGTAAAATTTTATTGAAAATTTATTTATTAAGGAAATGAATGATTCTTTCTCTGAGCTAGATCCTGTATCCGATGAAGAATATTACTTGTGATCATAATGAGACAGGCTTTAACACCAATCTATTCCTATTTAAAAAAATTAACCACTGAGAAACTTGTTCACATAAATAATTAGATGGGATTTGAAGAAAATTTTGTAATAACAATATAACACGACTCTGAATTCTTTTGGAGTTATATGCCAAAAATTTCCCATCATCAAAGATTATGTTTAATGATCTATAAGTTGACAACTCAATTGAGTTCTCTTATAATTAGATTGAAAGAAAATAATTAGAAGCCACTGTACTTGCAGAAGGATTTATTTTCTAGTCATTATTGACATTTACCTTCTCAAAATCTACATCAATGGTTTTAATTCTCTTTTTGGCACTGTGGAGGATTTCACATGCTGGAGACAATGCACAATTGTCAGATTCACAACGGGTGAGGTCAGGCTTTTCTTTTGTGAAATAGAAGAAGCCACAGTACTGGAAGAGATGTGATCAACAACAATAACAGAACAGGAAGACCTAAGTACATTCTCAGGCAGATCACTTTTATAAATGGCACTTGTGTTTTTTGGGAAATTTACTCTCTTAGAACTCTCTGAGCCCCCACACTTCCTTGGAAAAAATATTCGTGTGTCCCTAGAGATACGTATACCTTGTTTGTAAAGCTGATATCCTAGGATAGTTACCAAAAAATTAAGATGTTGCCTCACTCCTGTAATCCCAGCACTTTGGGAGGCTGAGACAGGAGAATCCCTTGAGTTCTGGAGTTTGAGATCAGCCTGGGTAACTCAGGGAGACCCCATCTTTACATAAAATTTAAAAATTAGATATGGTTGTCCTTGCCTGTTGTCCCAGCTACTCAGGAGACTGAGATGAGAGTATCCCTTAAACCAGGGAGGTTGAGGCTGCAGTGAGCACTGATTATGCCATTGTACTCCAGCCTGGGTGACAGAGGAAGACTCTGTCTCAAAAAAAAAAAAAAAAAAGAAACAAACAAACAAACAAACAAAAATCTGAAACTTAACTTCAGAGATTGTAACTCCATAGATCTATTATGGAGCCAGGAATCTCCTCTTTTTTTTCAAACAAATTTGCTCTAGATTATTCTGAGGAAAGTTATTCATAAGCTGCTTTCTGGAAAACATTTGAATAAAGAAAGGAAATGTTTACATAATAATGACAGCTAACAGTTATTGATTACTTGCTTGGTTCCAAAAACTATTATATTGAAAGTATTTATTCATGACATCCTCATAACACTCTATAATGTGGGCATTATTATTATTTCCATTTTACTTTTGGGGAAATTGAGTTACTGAGGAGTTTAATCACTTGTGTAAGATCATACAGAATAGAGAAATCAGAGGGAACATAAGAAAACATGATTGGAGAAGAGTCAAGTCTTGGATAGCCTGAAATTTCAGGCTGAGAAATAAAGATGTTGTTGAGAAGGCCATGGGAATCTATGGAACTATTTAATAAATCACATGCTCAATTTATAACTCTATAATTATAAATTAGGTCTTGGGTAGGGCCTAAAATTCTGTATTTCTAACAAGTTCTCAGGTAATTTTAATATTGTTGGTTCATGGATCATGGTTTAAGTGGCAAGGAACCAGGACTGTGTGGTTCAATATGGCAAACACTAACCACATGTGGTTTTTAAATTTAAATTTAAAATAATTAAGATTAAATAAAATTAAAATTTTGTTTTTTAGTTACAGGAGCCACATATCAAGAGCACAATAGCTACAGCAGAGATATATAGAGTATTTCCACCACTGAAGAAAGTAATAGCAGACAGTGTTGCGTTAGAAGAATATTGAAGGCCGGGCGCGGTGGCTCAAGCCTGTAATCCCAGCACTTTGGGAGGCCGAGGCGGGTGGATCACGAGGTCAGGAGATCGAGACTATCCTGGCTAACATGGTGAAACCCCGTCTCTACTAAAAATACAAAAAACTAGCAGGGCGTGGTGGCGGGCGCCTGTAGTCCCAGCTACTTGGGAGGCTGAGGCAGGAGAATGGCGTGAACCCAGGAGACGGAGCTTGCAGTGAGCCGAGATCAGGCCACTGCACTCCAGCCTGGGAGACACAGCAAGACTCCGTCTCAAAAAAAAAAAAAAAAAAAAAAGAAGAATATTGAAATAGTTTAGGGAAAAAAAACATTGAAGCATTGATCAAAGGGAACAGCAATGGGAACAAATATTAATAGAAGATAAACAGACTTAAGACTGTTGTTTATGGGAGAAAGTAAGGAAGCAATGCTGACTCCCAGGTTTTTGAACTACATAGAAAAAATAGGAAACAACATAGAAGGAGCAAGTTAGGAGCTAATGAATTCTGTCTGAAATATATTGAATATCAGTGCCTGCAAAACATCCAGATTTACATGTACATTGGAGTTCATTGTTTGGTATACACTTAGGAGACAGAGTTTCTTGAGTTTAAAATGTATTAATTTGAGCATTGTCATTTAATTACTAACTATTACTTTGAGGATTCACGGACTTATTAAGAAGCCATTATGATAAAATATTTGGGTCTTCCTTTGCTGCCAGGGTAGTGGAGGGCAGGGAATGAACACATTACAAAATTTTTGTATTGAGGTAAGGTTCACATAAGATACAATTAACCATTGTATAGTGTTTAGTTCAGTGGCATTTAGTGAATTCACCATGTTTTGCAATCACCACCACTCTCTAATTTCATAACTTTTATATCACACAAGAACACCTTATACTCATCAAGTAATCACTCTCACTTCCCCCTCTTCATAGCACCTGGTGACCACTATACTGCTTTCTATCCTTATGGACTTGCTTACTTTACATATTTCATATAAATGAAATCTTAAAGTATTTCACTTTCATTGAACACGTTTTTGAGGTTCATCCCAGTTGTAGCATGTATCAGTAATTATTCTCTTTTTTTCTTTATTTCTTCCAAAAAAAAAATGTGATACATGTTCAGAATGTGCAGGTTTGTTACATAGGTGGTGTGCCATCGTGGTTTGCTGAACCTCACTTCCCACTTCCTAACAGGCCCTGCTGTGTGTTTCCCTTTCTGTGTCCACGTGGTCTCACGTTCAACTCACACTCAGGAGTGAGAACATGTGGTGTTTGGTTTTCTGTTCCTGTGTTAGTTGGCTGAGGATGATGGCTGCCAGCTTCATCCATGTGCCTACAAAGGACATAATCTCATTTCTTTTTATGGCTGCATAGTATTCGATGGTGTATATCTACCACATTTTCTTTATTCAGCCTATCATTCATGGGCATTAGGGTTGGTTCAGTGTCTTTGCTATTGTAAATAGTGCTGCAACAAACATAAATGTGCATGTGTCTTTATAGTAGAATGATTTATATTCCTCTGAGTATATTCCTCTGGGTCAAATGGTATTTCTGGTTCTAGATCCTTGAGGAATCACCACTCTGTCTTCCACAATAGTTGAACTAACTTACATTCCCACCAGCAGTGTAAAGGTGTTTCTATTTCTCCAAAGCCTCTCCAACATCTATTGCTTCCTGACTTTTTAATAATGGCCATTCTGACTGGCATTAGATGGTGTCTCATTGTGGTTTTGATTTGCATTTCTCTGCTGATCAGTGATGTTGAGCTTTCTTTCATAAGTTTGTTGGTTGAGTATTTGTCTTCTTTTGAGAAGTGTCTGTTCATATCCTTTACCTCTCCAGCACCCCCCGCCCCCCCTTTTTTTTTTTTGAAAGGGAGCTTCACTCTTGTTGCCCAGGCTGGAGTGCAATGGTTCAATCTCAGCTGATGGAAAACTCCGCCTCTTGGGTTCAAGTGATTCTCCTTCCTCAGCCTCCCTAGTAGCTGGGATTACAGGCATGCACCACCATACCCTGCTAATTTTGTATTTTTAGTAGAGACGGGGTTTCTCCATGTTGGTCAGGTTGGTCCTTTACCCACTTTTTGATGGGTTGTTTGTTTTATTATTGTAAATATGTTTAAGTTCATTCTAAATTCTGGATATTAGACCTTTGTCAGATTGCAAAACTTTGCTCCCTTTCTGTAGGTTGCCCGTTCACTCTGATGCTATTTTCTTTTGCTATGCAGAAGCTCTTTAGTTTAATTAGATTCCATTTGTCAACTGTGGCTTTCGTTGCAATTGCTTTTGGCCTTTTTGTCGTGAAATCTTTGTCTATGCCTGTGTCCTAAATGGTATTGCCTAGGTTTTCATCTAGGGTTTTTATGGTTTTGGGTTTTACATTTAAGCCTTTAATCCATATTGAGTTAATTTTTGTATAAGGCATAAGGAAGGGGTCCAGTTTCAGTTTTCAACATATGGCTTGCCAGTTTTCCCAGCACCATTTACTGAATGGGAGATCCTTTTCCCATTGCTTATTTTTGTTAGGATTGTTGAAGATCAGATGGTTGTAGATGAGTGGTGTAATTTCTGAGGATTTTTTTCTGCTCCATTCATCTATACATCTGTTTTGGTACGAGTACCATGCTGTTTCGGTTACTGTACCCTTGTAGTATATTTTGAAGTCAGGTTGCACGGTGCCTCCTGCCTTGTTCTTTCTGTGTAGGATTGTCTTAGCTACATGGGGTCTTCTTTAATTTCAAATGAAATTTAAAAGTTTTTTCTAATTCTGTGAAGAGTGTCAATGGTAGTTTGATGGGAATAGCATTGAATCTATAAATTACTTTGGCAATATGGCCATTTTCACAATATTGATTCTTCCTATCCATGAGAATGGAATGTTTTCCCATTTGTTTCTGCCATCTCTTATTTTCTTGAACAGTGGTTTGTAGTTCTCCTTGAAGAGGTCCTTCACATCTTCTGTTAGTTGTATTCCTAGGTATTTTATTCTCTTTGTAGCAACTGTGAATGGGAGTTCATTTATGATTGGGCTCTCTGCTTGCCTACTGTTGGTGTAAAGGAATGCTTGTGATTTTTGCACATTTATTTTGTGTCCTGAGATTTTGCTGAAGTTGCTTATCAGTTCAAGAAAGTTTTGGGCTGAGATGGTGGGGTTTTCTAAATATAAAATCATGTCATCTGCAAACAGAGACAACTTGACTTCCTCTTTTCCTATTTGAATACTTTTTATTTCTTTCTCTTGCCTGATTGCCTTGGCCAGAACTTTCAATATTACATTGCATAGGAGTGGTAAGAGAGAGCATCCTTGTCTTGCACAGGTGTTCAAAGGGAGTGCTTCCAGGTTTTCCCCATTCGATGTGATATTGACTGTGGGTTTGTCATAAATAGCTCTTATTATTTTGAGATATGTTCTTCTTTTTTGAGGCAGAGTCTCGCTCTGTCACCCAGGCTGGAGTGCAGTGATACCATCTTGGCTCACTGCAACCTCCGCCTCCCAGGTTCGAGTGTTTCTCCTACCTCAGCCTCCCAAGTAGCTGGGATTACAGGCATCCACCACAATGCCTGGCTCATTTTTTTGTGTTTTTAGTAGAGACGGGATTTCACCATGTTGGCCAGTCTGGTCTCAAACTCCTGACATCAGGTGATCTGTCCACCTCAGCCTCCCAAAGTGCTGCGATTGCAGAAATGAGTCACTGCACCTGGCCTATTTTGAGATATGTTCTATACCCAGTTTATTGAGAGTTTTTAACATGAAGGGATGTTGAATTTTATCAAAGGCCTTTTCTGCATCTATTGAGATAATCGTGTGGTTTTTTTCTTTGGTTCTGTTTATGTGATGGATTACATCTATTGATTTGTATATGTTGAGCTAGCCTTGCATCTCCAGGATGAAACCGACTTGATCATTGTAGATAAGTTTTTTGATGTGCTGTTAGATCCAGTTTGCTAGTATTTTATTGAGGATTGCATGGATGTTCATCCAGGATATTGGCCTGAAGTTTTCTTGTTTTGTTGTGTCTCTTGCCAGTTTTGGTATTAGAATGATGGTCTCATAAAATGAGTCAGGGAGGAGTTCCTCCTTTTCAATTGTTTGGAATAGTTTCAGAAGGAATGCTACCAGCTCCTCTTTGTATTTCTGGTAGAATTTGGCTGTGAATCTGTCTGGTCCTGGGCTTCTTTTAATTGGTAGGCTATTAATTACTGTCTCAATGTCAGAGCTTTTTATTGGTTTATTCAGGAATTCATCTTCTTTCTGGTTTAATCTTTGTATGGTGTATGCATCCAATAATTTATCCATTTCTTGTAGATTTTCTAGCTTATTTGCATAGAGTTATTTATAGTATTCTCTGATGGTAGTTTGTGTCTGTGGCATCAGTGGTGATATCCCCCCTTTTTTTATTGTGTTTATTTGATTCTTCTCTTTCTTCTTTATTTGTCTAGCTATTTTGTTAATTTTTTCAAAAAACCAGCTCCTGGATTTGTTGGTTTTTTTGGAGAATTTTATGTGTCTCGATCTCCTTCAATTCTTCTCTGATCTTAGTTTTTTCTTGTCTTCTGCTAACTTTTAAATTTGTTTGTTCTTGCCTTTCTAGCTATTTTAATTGTGATGTTAGGGTGTCAATTTCAGATCTTTCTGGTTTTTTTTTTTTTTTTTTTTTTTTTTTTTTTTTCACTATGTAGGCACTTAGTGCTATAAATTTCCTTCTTAATACTGCTTTAGCTGTGTCCCAGAGATTCTGGTATGTTGTCTCTTTGTTCTCAATGGTTTCAAAGAACTTCTTGATTTCTGTCTTAATTTCATTATTTAACCAAGGGTCATTGAAAACCAGGTTGTTCAATTTCCATGAAATTGCGTCATTTTGAGTGAGTTTGTTAATCTCGAGTTCTAATTTTATTGCACTGTGACCTGAGAGACTGTTACAATTTCAGTTCTTTTGCATTTGCTGAGAAGTGTTTTACTTCCAATTATGTGGTTGATTTTAGAATAGGTGCCATATGGCACTGAGAAGAATGTATATTCTGTTGATCTTGGGTAGAGAGCTCTGTAGACATCTACTAGGTCCACTTGATCCAGAACTGGGTTCAAGTTCTGAATATCCTTATTAATTTTCTATCTCATTGATATGTCTAATACTGATAGTGGTGTGTTAAAGTCTCCCAGTATTATTGTATGGGAGTCTAAGTCTCTTTGTAGGTCTCTAAGAACTTGTTTTATGAATCTCGGTGCCCCAATATTGGGTGTATATGTTTTCAGAATAGCTAGCTCTTCTAGTTTAATTTTTCCCTTTACCATTATATAATGCCCTTCTTCGTCTTTTTAAAAAATCTTTGTTGGTTTAAAGTCTGTTTTGTCAGAGACTAGGATGGCAATCCCCTCCCTTTTTTTTTTTTCTTTCCATTTGCTTGGTAAATTTTCCTCCATCCCTTTATTTTATTTTGAGCCTGTGTGTCTCTGCACATGAGATGGGTCTACTGAATACAGAACACCAACAGGTCTTGAATCCTTATCCAATTTGCCAGTCTGTGTCTTTTAATTGGGGCATTTAGTCCATTTACATTTAAGGTAAGTATTGTTATACGTGAATTTGATCCTGCCTTCATGATGTTATTTGGTTATTTTGCACACTAGTTGATGCAGTTTCTTCATAGTGTCATTGGTCTTTAATTGTGGTGTGTTTTTGCAGTGGCTGGCACTGATTTTTCCTTTTCATAGTTAGTTCTTCTTTCAGGAACTCTTGTAGGGCAGGTCTGGTGGTAATGAAATCCCTCAGCATCTGCTTGTCTGGAAAGGACTTTATTTCTCCTTTGCTTATGAAGCTCAGTTTGCCTGGATATGAAATTCTAGGCTGAAAATTCTTTTCTTCAAGAATGTTGAATATTGGCCCCCAACCTCTTCTGGCTTGTAGAGTTTCAGCTGAGAGGTCTGCTATTCATCTGATGGACTTCCCTTTGTAGGGGACCTGGCCTTTCTCTCTGGCTTCTCTGAACAGTTTTTCCTTCATTTTGACCTTGGAGAATCAGGTGACTATGTGTCTTGGTTCAATCTTCTTGTGGAATATCTTAATGGTGTTCTCTGTATTTCCTGAATTTGCTTATTGGCCTGACTGCATGTCTTATTTCAGTAAGGTGGTCTTCAAACTCTGATATTCTTTCTTCTGCTTCATCTATTTGGATGTTGATACTTGTTTATGCTTCACAAAGTTCTCATGCTGTGTTTTTCAGCTCCAACAGGTCATTTTTGTTCCTTTCTAAACTGGCTATTCTAGTTAGCAATTCCTTTAACCTTTTATAAGATTCTTATTTTCTTCACATTGGGTTAAAACATACTCCTTTAGCTCATTGTAGTTTTTATTACCCATCTTCTGAAGCCTACTGACAGAAGTATCTGTCAATTCATCCATTTGATCCTCTGTCTAGTTTTGTGCCCTTGATGGAGAGATGTTGTGATCATTTGAAAGAGAGAAGGCACTCTGGCCTTTGGGTTTTCAGCATTTTTTCATTGATTTTTTTCTCATATTGATGAGATTGTCTAGTTTCAGTCTTTGAGGATGGAGTTTTTGTGTGGGCCATTTTATTCTTGTTGTTGTTGATGCTGTTGTTGTCACTTCCTGCTTGTTTTTCTTTCAATAGTCAGGTCTCTCTTCTGCAAGGCTGTTGCAGTTTTCTGGGGGTTCACTTCAGGTCCTATTCATCTGATTTGCTCCCATGCCTGGAGATGTCACTCAAAGAACCTGGAGAGCAGCAAAGTTGGGTTCCTGCTCCTTCTTCTGGGATCTCTGACCTGGACGGGCACCAATCTATTGCGGGATTCAGGAGGACGAAAGAGACCTCGGGTTGAAACAGGATAATCTTTATTGACTGCACTCGGGTCCAACTCACGTCTAAAACACTGAGCCTGGAACAAAGACAGCACTTGACTTTTATACATACTTCACAAAAGCAAGGGGGCTAGGTTGAAGCAAGCTTACGGTGGAATGAAAGTAGGGATACAGAGGCAGGACAAAGACAGGACTGCACATGACTGTTGCCAAGCATCCCAGATGTTCATTATCTAGGTTTGCCTGGGCATGGGCTTATCCTATAACCTTTACTATAGTGCCCAGGCAGCTGTAGTTCAGGCCTACTCAGACCTTTCATTACCTTCATTGTACATCTTAGATAAAACAGAATACTTGAAGTCACTAGTTACAGAGAACAAGAATCTATAAACTCATTCCATAAAACAGAAAAATTTCTTTTTCTGTTACCTATGTTGAGGGAGTGCTGGGAGTCTCCAGAGTACATTAGACAATATTATCAAGACTTTTCCTGAGTCTGGGCCGTGCCTATTGCTGCCTCTAGGACAAGTCAGCCTAATATAGGAAAACTTAATTTTTTCTTTTCAATTTTTTTTTTTAATTTCCCACCTCAAACCTGATCCCAGTAGAATCGTTCCTATATTGGGCACCAGGCAACCCCTGTTGGAGGGTCTCACCAAGTTGGGTGGCATGGGGAACAAGACCCATTTAATGAAGCACTTTGTCCCTTGGCAGAGAGGGTGTGTTTTGTTGGGGGGAAACCCACTCGTCTGGGTTGCCCAGATTCCTCAGAACTACCAGGAGGAGAGGCTAAGTCTGCTGGCCCACAGAGACTGTGGCCACCCCTCCCCCTAGGGACTCAGGCCCAGGGAGATCTGAATTCTGTCCCTGAGCCTCTGGCTGGAGTTATTAGAGATCCTGCAGGGAAGCCTCACCCACTGCAGAAGGATGGGTCAGGTTTAGATTTGAAGAGGCATTCTGGTCATATACTGCCACAGCCAGTGTGGTGTTGGGCTGTGGGGAGAGTCTTGGGACCAAGCCGTCCAGCCTCCCTGGCTCCAGCAGGGGAAAAGCACAGCTCGGAACTATAGAAATGGGTGCCACTCTTACCCCGCCCAGGGAGCTTAGCATGTTAGGCAGTTGCAAGTCGCAGTGCTTGCTGCTGCCCCTCCCTCAAAAAGTTCAAAAGGCTTAGAAAGTAGGCAGCTGCAGCTGCTGGTTGCCCCTTCCTCTAAGGAGTTCAGTAGGCTTAACAGATTCCAGTTGAGAGATTGTAAGAATCTGCGCCTTCTGGGACGCTAGGCCCCAGTGGCATGAGTTTGCGAGTGGGGTCTTCCAATCTGTGGGTTTCACAGTTCCATGGAAAAAAACAGTTTCCCTGGCTGGGTAGCATACTCACTCACCGCCTCTCTTGGCTGGAGAGGAGGGGTTCTCCTTCCCCATGTGGCTCTCCAGTGGACTGCTGCACCATACTGCTTTTGCATCTCTCCAACAGGTCACACCAGTCTTCTAGTCAATTTTGATGAGAGAACCTCGATAGCTTGGTTGCCAGTGAAGGATTCACATGCTTATTATGTTTTTTTAATGGGCACCTCTGAACACCAGTGCTTCTAGTTCATCTTTTTGGCCCTACTACCTCAATTCATTATTTTTAAGGGATAAATAATACTTCATTATATGTCTATACCACAATTTGTTTTTGCATTAAAGCTCTAAGGATTCACAGGTCTTCCCCTTTCAAAGATGATTCATTAACTCCCCAACAGTCAACGCAGGGGCTTTCAAGGGCTCATTATTCACAGATTATGGATCCAAGCATAACTGTGACCATAGGTAAGCTCAGATAGTGTAACTATAGCAGGACAAGCCACAGACAAAACCCCTCAGACACCGAGTTAAAGAAGGAAGGGCTTTATTTGACTGGGAGCATCAGCAAGACTCACATTTCAAAAAACCGAGCTCCCTGAGTGAGCAATTCCTGTCCCTCTTAAGGGCTTACAACTCTAAGGGTGTGTGCGTGAGAGGGTAGTGATCGATTGAGCAAGCAGGGGGTACGTGACTGGGGGCTGCATGCACCGGTAGTTAGAATGGAACAAAACAGGATAGGGATTTTCACAGTGCTTTTCCATACAATGTCTGTAATCTATAGATAACATAACCCATTAGATCAGGGGTTGATCTTTAACTACAAGGCCCAGGGTGTGGCACTGGGCTGTCTTCCTGCAGATTTTATTTCTGCCTTTTAATTTGTACTTCTTTTTTTTTCTTGGAGGCAGAAATTGGGCATAAGACAACATGAGGGGTGGTCTACTCCCTTATTCCAATGACAGTGAAAGAAGAGGTCAAGGGCAGAATGCTGGAGAACACTATTATATGAGACAGTGGAAGAGAAGAGAAGCGTAAATAGATACTAAGAGGATTGTTTAGAGAGAATAAGATAGTCAATGCAGGACTTAAAAAAAGGAATAAAATGAACCATAGTGTCACATGCTAGAGTGGTAAAGAAAGAAAAAAGTACAAAATTTTACACTGAATGTAGCAAAAAAAGAGATTGTTATTGAAAATTATTTCATTGGAGTCATAAAGATAGAGGCTATATGGAAAAAGATAGAAGCTAGACTGCAGTAGTTTGAGGGATAAATGGAGGCAAGAAGAAAATGTGGAGAGTGGAGAAAACTTTTTCAAGAGACAACTGTGAAGCAGAAAGAGGCTTGTTGCTTTGTTGCTGAAGGAAACTGATGATGTAAAAGCATTTTTGAAGACATTATCATAGAGCATTTTTGTATTTTTAAGAAAAAATATATGAAGAGATTAATGATAAGGAGGAAAAAGCTGATGAATAAACAACTCAAGAAAATAGAAAGGCAGAAACTTCAGGGATCAGCAGAGGAAATAGCCATAAATGAAAGGAGATATCTTCGTTCCACTGAAATTGGAAGGGGAAATAGCTAAGAACTGAAAGACTGACATACTTACTGAAGAGGATAATAAGCATGAGGCTGAGGGCATTTCCACCCAACAGACTCAAATGTCTTTTTACAATAAAAAATGTATGCAGATGTAAGGAGGGCTGGGGAGAAAAAGCAGACAACATGAGTTCTTGTAGGAAATGGAATATGGAAGGACTGTGGATTTGTTACAGGGTTGTCAGGCAGTATAGATAAGACAGACAATAACAGAAAATACAAAACTGTAGTCACGCCAATTACATAGTTGCAGTAATTTTACTCAGTAAATATCAAAACCTCCATTGCCTAAAGAAGGCCGACAGCTATATTAATCCAGGGTTGTGGTTTTACAAAGAAGGTATGATAGGCAAGAGATGAAAAACTTGGAGAGTAATGATAAAATAATAGTTGAAAAAGGAAATCTTTGGGTCTAGACTAATTACGAAAATTTTTAAAAGGCAGGAAAGGAGAAAAATTGGGGATGAATAAAGGGTGTAATGAACTAAGAATGTTAAAATATTGAGAGACTAAAGGCATAGAATAAAGTTTAAGATTTTGAGTTAGACTCCTCTTACATATTGTCAGTATCCAAGGTTTGAGTATTTCAGTATTCAAGGTTTCAATATAGAATCCCAAAGTAAAGTAGAAATAAAAACCAATAGAACTGAAAGAGTGCAAGACTCAAAGTGAGGAGGAGTTAGCTACTGAATTAATCTAAGATAAGGATAAGATTTGGATGAAAATAAAAGATATCTGGTGCTAAAGTTTTGCTTAATAGTTGTCGGTAGGTCAGTAGACAACAGTTATTAAAAAGAATAGAAGATGATAGCTCTACATTACATAATCCTCAAGGGATCAGTGATTTCTACAAGAATTTGTAAAATATACCTCATGCATAAAAGGTGGCAGTCAGGTGCTATGATAATGATAAACCAGAGCTATAAGAAACAACAGAATTGAAAAATGCGCTTTGAGTCAACCATTTAACAGTTTTGTTGCTTGTTTAGTCTTTACTGGTAACTCCCGAGGACTCAAGGAATAAATATGGATATTTCAGCAGTCTTCAAACAGTGGTAATACTTAACAGAAGGGTATTCATAGAAAACATTGAGGTATTTACAGAAGACTAGAAACATAAAGCATAAATGTGTCCTTTCTGGGAAAATAAAAACAGTAATTTTAAAAAGTAGTTTTTCTCCTTTTTTTCATTTTGATAGCACCAGATGTCTTGTTAAGGTGATTTGTGGTAATTAGGTGTGAAAGGTTGGAATAAAATACAGTCTGTCTTATAAATGGACAAGACTGTCATATCATAGAAAAAAGAAATAAAAATTACTAACAGAAATATATTAAAATACTGTATGAACAGAGAGTGGGAGTGCTCATCAAATCTTAATGTAGGGAAGATGAGAATGTTACATGTAGGAGGTATCATTTATGTTGGGTCTCATGCAATGCATTTTCTAGGTTTAGAAAGGGGGAGTAGACCACGTAGGTGATTGTGAGAATCATGAGATCAGAAAAGTAGCCTGAAGCCATGTTTTGGAGAACAGTGCATAAATGATGCTTTTACTCATCCCTAGAAAAAATTCTGGGAAGTGAAGGTGGAGATTGAAAGATGTTAACCAAGGAAACGTGGAATAATGAAGTTCATCTTTGAACATGTGAATCTTATCAGTGGTTGTGAAGAATTGGCTTTTGTGGGGAAATTGGAGTGAAAACATGTTAAAAGGTTATTAAAATTGTTTAGACAAGAGCTAATAAAAGCCAAAATAAAGCAGAATCTATGGGATGCAGAAGAGTGTGAGAATTTGGGAGAGATGGGATATCTGGTGTAGATGCTTTGAGTAGGAAAAAGAGTCAAGAATTCCAAATTCTTTAACATGAACAACTAAACAGATCTATGGTGGTGACATTGACCAAGGTAAGATTGTCCAGAGAAGAAATAAATTCCTTTTTTTTTTTTTTTTTGAGACGGAGTCTCACCCTGTCACCCAGGCTGGAGTGCAGTGGTCCGATCTGGGCTCACTGCAAGCTCTGCCTCCTGGGTTCACCCCATTCTCCTGCCTCAGCCTCCCCAGTAGCTGGAACTACAGGCCCCCGCTACCACGCCCGCCTAGTTTTTTGTGTTTCTTAGTAGAGACGGGGTTTCACTGTGTTAGTCAGGATGGTCTCGATCTCCTGACCTCGTGATCCACCCGCCTCGGCCTCTCAAAGTGCTGGAATTACAGGCGTGAGACACCGCGCCCGGCCAGAGAAGAAATAAATTCTTAAGGCCAGAGTACCATATGCTAAATCAACCACATGTATAAAGTAAAACATTATCAACGTAAGAAATTCTCTCTCTCTCTCTCTCTCTCTATATATATATATGTGTGTGTGTATATATATATATATATATTTTGCTGCACACTTAAACAATTGATTATTCCACCTGAAATTTAAGATCATATTGCTGATTTGCTGAGAGCTCATGCTTCTGTTTTTCAGTTTTCGAAGACATTATGCTGCAAATGAAGTGAGCCATTCCGTAGCTCACTTTTCACACAACATAAGTCAGAAATTGCACAGTCTGTCAGTGGAGCTCTGGAAAATATGGATGAAAAGAGCTCTTCCTTCTTTTTTCCTCCTCCCTCTTTGTCTGCTTAAGGCATGAAGACTGATCAGACATGTACAGCAGCAACTGCCAAGGTCTTATTCACTGCACTGTGGGGGCGATTGTTGTATATCTCCAACAAAAGCAAAATGGCAGCATTTAAATGAACAGACACATCAGATATCTCCAGCTGGTCTTTAAAAGTAATACATTAATCAGGGGATAAACAAGGTATTGTCACCCTGACAAAATTTTAGAGGACTGCATCAGAGAAATCTTCTGAAATTACTCCTCTTGAATACAAACCAGGGCCTGACATTTTCCAAAAAGAACAACATAGCTCAAAAATCTTTAGCTGTTTCTTTTTTAATCTTTCTAAAGAAAGAAAACTTTCTTGATTAGTGACCTGATTCTGTAGAATATTTTAGTATCTGAGCCTCCCTTGAAATAAGTGTGTTAGGTAAGATCTGAAGGCACTTTTTCCTCCAGCAGTGACTTTTATGTTGATGAATTTTTTAGAGCTTCCTTTAAACACATTCCTTTCTTCTATTTTTTAACGATATTTTAGTTTGAGTTCTCCTTACATCGTACTTAAGTTATAGTTTGCTAAATCGTTTTTTGACTCCATTCTTTCCTCATTCTTTCCTGCAAAACAGGAACAGATTTAGTTTTATATATGTCACTTGACCATCAAAAATAAGCCTAGAGGACTCTGCCTTCCTCTAGGCTACATTCTCATCCTTTGTTTGGTCTTAGGATTCTCTGAAATTGATTACTACACTGACTCCCAAACTTCATCATCCACTGCCCTCTGCACATGGGCTCTTCTCTAGCCAAGAATCACCGTGCTTTCCTATTCCTACATTTTGAATTCCCACCTGTTTTAAAATTCAGTTCAGTTGCTATCTCTTATCTCTTTGATGATTTCATTCCTATTATTCTCCTGAAATTACTTTTGCCTTTACTATCATTTATTGCTTATATATTATATTTCAAACATTTTTCCTTTGGGAAAGAAATGTTTCTCCTTTGAACCATTGTTTGTAAATGGAGTTTATAGTGCCAGGTGGAAGAGTAAACACGTTGAGAGTGGGCTTTTTACCTTTTTTTAAAGAAGCCAAGTGTGGGAGATATTCAGGAAAAAGGAGGGCTTAACCAATTAGCTGAAGTTTGTATTTGATCTAGAAAATGAAGGAGAGCTTCAAGAATAGCTCCTTGTGAGCCTGGAGTGTGCAAAGAACTCTTGATATTTATTTTGTTAAATATCTTCATCTCTGTGTCATTGATCTCCCTATCTCTCTGCTCTTCAGTTTCCTAAAGCTGACTCTGAGTCTCCACTGTCACCACCCATGTCCAGTTTACGGTCTCTTACCCACTCTCTGTCCCCTAGCAGAGGCCCCTCTTGACCCAGATACCTCCAGTTGCATTGCTGAACCAGAGATAAATGTAACTTTTCAGAAATTGTTATTGTAAAGAAAAAAGGTGAACCAATCAACAAACGTGAGTCAATCGACAAATGTCTACCAATCAGAACTTTACAACCCAATTACTGTAATTTGGAAATTCATAAACATTCAATATTCAGCCAAGGATTTCGTCAGAAATGAAGATTCCCAGAGTTCACCTCAGACTTTCTAAATTAGGCCCTTATCTGCACATTAAGGCAAAAAAAAAAAAAAAAAAAAAAAAAAAGATCAGAAAAAAACCATAGTTTTCATTATTCATAGATATCATTGTTTCTGTAGGAAATTCTAAAAGAATGTAAAGATCAGTAGTTGGCATTTAATAAGAGAGATTAACAAGATTTATTGATACAAGATCAAAATATAGAGATCAATTTCATTTTTCCATAACAAACCAAAAAAAAAAAAGGAATTTTTAAGTAGATGTCATTTACATTAACATCACGATATTGAAGTATTTTTCACACTTCTGAATGCTAGGAAGTACTAGATTAAGGTACCAGCAAGGCAGATTTCTTTCTGAGGACTCTTCTCTTGGCTTATGTGTGGTCACATTCTTGCTGTGTGCTTGCTACACCTCTTCTTTGTGGTCTCCAGATGGGCAAACAGAGGGAGAGGGAGAAAGATCTTTCCTTTTTCTTTTTATAAGGTCACCAACCTTACTGGATTAGGACCTTACCTTCATGACTTTATTCAACCTTAATTACCTCCTAAAGGCCTTATCCCCAAATATAGTCACTTAGGGGGTTAAGATTTTAACATGTGAATTGAGGGGATGTAATTCAGTCCCTAGTAACTCTTAAAACAGATCTGTATGAAAATAAGAGAAATGCCTTATTTCATGAATTGGAAGACTCCATGTGAAATGTAATATGAAATGTAAATTCTCTTCAAATTGATAAATAGATTCTTTTTAATACAAATGAAAATCACAACAAGGTTTTTGTATGCTTCATTGTGGACTTGAAAAACTGATTCTATAATTTATAGAATTATACTTACACATATTTTATATTTATATTATAAATTCTATGACTTATAGGAAAATATAAAGGGTCATGAATAACCTTGACCGTATTGATGAAAAAGAAAATGGATATTTTTCTTCAAATTTCAAGCATAAGTAAAACTATATTAATTAAAGTGTGATATTATATAGGGATAGACAAACAGATTAATGAAATAGAATATACAGCCCAGGAACACACTCAACACTATGGATGCTTGTTATAAAACAGCAGTGATTATGCAGATCAACAGAGAAAAGCAGTGTTTTTCATTAACTGGTGCCAGGAAAATTGTGTAGCTAGCCATAAGGAAAAAAACAGGAAAGAAAAAGGATTCTATCTCACAAAATACACAAAAATGCATTCCAATAGGATTAATGATCTAAATGGGTAAAGGAAATTTATAAAGCTCTTGTTTTATTATGAAGATAAAATAAAATATAACTTCATTATCTTGGTAAGGTGATAATTTCTTGAAACACAGAGCACCAAAAGGACTGGTACATTGAAATGTATTAAAATTAATTCTATGTATAATTTAATTGTATGTCTAATTAAGAAATATTAAATTAAATAATTTCTATTCATCAAAAGTTAAAGAGAGCAGAAAGCCAGTTACAAGGTAGATTTTTGCACAACATAAAATAAACAAAATAAACTAGTATTCAGAATACATACTGAACTCTGTTAAATTGGCAAGGAAAAGACAGACAGCCTAAAATAAAAATAAACAAATATTTGAACAGGCATATCAGAAAAGAGGAAATCCAAAAGGTTAATACAAAACATAAGAAAAGGTGATTAATTGCACGGATGATCAAATAAATAAATCCACAGTATAATACCCTTTTTAACCCAGTAAATTGGCAAACATTGAAAATTCAGACAATAACAAGTGTTGGTGAGCACATGGGACAAGAGAAAATATCATGCACTGTGATGGGAGTCTAAATTGGAAAACTCTGATAGAGAAATGTGTATCCTAGGTCTCTAAATCTCTATGCCAAGTGTAACCCCTAGAGAAACTAGTGTGCATGTGCATTAAAAGAGGCATAAAAATGTTCACTGGAAGATAAGTTCTAGAAGGAAAAAAAAAAACTATAAACAATTTGAATGTCCATCAACAGCAAAAAGAAAGAATTAATCCTGGTAAAACTAAAAAGAGAATTAGAAAAATTATTGCCACCAATGTCAGAGGGTTGGTGTAGGACAGTGTAATGATAGAGAAGATGCGTATAAGAAATTGCTTCTAAGGTCTGATCATGTTATATTTCTTAATTTGGGGTAGTGATTACACAACATTTGCTCTATAATTACGATCTAAATTTACAGATATGTCATACATGGTTTATATACTCTTTTATATATGTAGGATATTGCAGAGCTTTAACAATATTCAGTCACTTTTAGACCCAAGGACAATCTTGATTCAGTAATAAAAATGTTCATTAAGCTTAATCATAAAAGATTTCGTCTGACTTGAGAGTTGCGTTTTTCTTCCCCAGCCCTGTGACTTTTCAGTAAGGGACCTCAACCACTCAATATGGAAAACAGGCATCTGCCCAGCTTCTTGCTGTCCCAGGCCTGCACATCTTCTTTCTCCCACCTGCTGACTCCACCTGATTTTTTTTTATTTCTCCAGTGCTGGGGCTAAGAGAAAAAAGAGTGGAATCTGATTTTTTATTTCTCCAGTGTTGGGATTAAGAGAAGAAAGAGTGGAGAGGGATAACAAGGTGTTTGTTAACAGACTCTGTTACCATCAGCCTTTTCTTTTCTTTGGGCTTGGAGAATGCTTAAAGCTGATTCATTCCCTCTTGAACTTGGTTCTAGAGAGATCCTACAGTGGGAACACCTGACTTCACTTGCCTCAATGAGCCATTGCCTTTCCTCTGGCTGGACGTTAAAAAACACACACAACTAAAAGGTAATAAAAACAAAATCTTCAGTTCCTATATCCATACGTACAATTCTCATCTTTTTCTACTGAGATTATGTTGCCTGTAGCAAGAAACAGTCTTGACTAAGGTTCCCTGTAAAATGATCGAGGCTGGATCTTGCTCACCCAGGGAGCCAATATCTAGATCCCAGAAAAGAAACTTCTCTTTCCCATCACTCCTAGGGCAGCAAGTTTCAGTTTTTTTCTGGAATGAGTAAAACTCAAATGCATGTGCTCTTAGGATCAAATTCAAGTTTTCAATGGAATTCCACTGAAGATTCTCTCACTAGGCTTGGGGTAAGAGAAAAAGGCCCCCTTCTTTCCCACAGAACCATAGAGAAGTAGGGTGAAGAGGGAAAACGTTGCAACATTCTCTCTCTAGTGCCCTTGTAACTGTCTCCAAAAAGATTTTTGTCCCAGTCTCTTCATGCTTGATACTTTTTTATCTATTAGATGGATATTTTGCTAAAAGTCTTGTCAGTGCCATTGTTTGCTTTATCTTTTGGAATGCAAGAATTCTTTCCAACTTCCTATTTTATTCTTCATCTGTTGAAATCTTATCAGAAAATAAGTCCTATTTTGACAGCTTGTCACAATCACTTTCAACCAATCCACACCATGCCTCTATATATGGATCCTTCACTTTCCGAATCTTTGTGCAGTTCTGCATGTTGATTTTCATTGGTTTCTCTTTTACTAGCCCTTAGCAGAGCAAAATAACAAAAAAACCTGAGGTATTTACCATTCATCTTTCTGTTTTCTTTCTTTCATAAGTTTGTCTACATTGCTTGTTTGTTGTGTTTCTTCTCTGAAATTATTTGTCTTTATGGACTGTGCTTATTATCCATTTTCTGCATTTTGGTAGAATGTCAGGAGAGAAAAATTAGCTTTATAAATAATTGAATCAGAAGACTAGGAACTAAGTCTTATCCTGTCCGTGGTGCCTAGTAATATTGTGGCTCCAGTAGTTTGGCGAGTGGGAGGGAATTGTGCCCAGTGGCCTTTTCACTTTTTCACTTCCATAATTCGGTGAGCAGGAGGGAGTGGCACCCGGCAACGTTTTTACTCCCGTAGTTTGGTGAGTGGGAGAGAAGGTTACAGCTTTTTTATTCCCACCACCGGCATCTCAGCGAGCCGGCCAGGAGTGTTACAGCTCTTTTGCTCCCGCAGTTCAGTAAACAGGAGGGATGGTTACAGTTCTTTTATTCCCACCACCTGCAGCTTGGCGAGACAGCCAGGAGCATCATAGCTCTTTTGCTCCCACAGTTCGGCAAGCAGGAGTGAGAGTTACAGCTCTTTCATTCCCACCTCCCGCAGTTTGGTAAGTTCCTGGTCCCGAGACCAACGGAAATAAGGTACACAAACACCAGAGACTGAGTAAGGTAGAGAAGAATTTTATGGAGGGACAGAAGGAAAGCTGTCCCCTGCAAGAGGGATCATGAAAGTGGGTAGCCCTCTGTGAGGCTGAGTTTGGGTTTTTTACGGCCTTAGAATAGGGAAGTGCATGTTGATGGGTCCACAGGTGTTCTTGGAAAAAGCATCATTCGATTGGTTAAAAGGCATCATCTAGAAGAAACCAGTCAAGAGAGAGTGAATAAGACACGTTTAGAAGGTCTCGCTTCAGTCGTGGACTCTATCTGGGACTGGCAGCTTAGTTTTCAGGCTTTAAATTGTCCTTGGTTTGAAGGTTGAGTTTTACTGGGGGACCCAGCCCTGTCTGCCTAAGAATTTGTCTGTCTACCTGTCACCATCAGTGAACTGCTTCGTTGAAGGTAATTTTATAAATAAATTAAATTATACATGAAACAAAAATTTATCCCAACCGTTAAGAAGAAACATGCTTCCTGTATTATGTATTATATACTGTTGAAATGGTATACTCTGCTAAATATTTATATGACAGCTAAGTAATTATCTAAGCAATGAAAGAAAAACTCAATAATTTTTCTTACTTAGGTTTTATGATTTCCAATGAATGTGTTTCTGTGTGTATTTGATGAGCTCCTAGTGTTATCAGAAATTTTTCATTATGGTGATGCAGCTAGTATATCTTATTGAGACAATTTCTCTCAGTATGCAACTGTCTGTATTAGGAAAGAACTTAAATATTGTATGTCTTCCTTTGCTCTTGTTTAATGTGATTCTTTTATCTTGGCAATTGTGTAAATCCCATTATAATTATTGTGTACATAGAAGTATAATAACTGCCTATTTAGTTTACCAATTATATATTAAATTGCTACCTTCATTAAATGAGCATGATAGAAAAGAAAGAAGAAAATTTAAAAGCCTGAATAAATTTTTTTCTACCTTGAAAAGAATAAAAATTTGTCACTCAACACAGAGACAAAATTATAATATTTGCTTGAAAACCACCAACTACACTTTTAGATAAGATTATAACTTATTTCACCACATGAAATAGTTCTCATTGTGTAGGAGTTTTATCTACTAAATTGAATGTAAACCTAAAATAATGTTTTCAAAGTGCAAAATATAAAAAGATACACTCTAAGGTAGGTACAAATTACTTAAAATAAATAAGCATTTTTATTTCACAAGGAACCTCCTTTTTTTTTTTTTTTTTTCTTAATCTTCGTATCACAAGACTTCCTATTAGGTAGAGCTTAGTTGTAACATAAACTAGTGACTTGCTAATGATCTTCTAAATATAAAGGGTTAAAATCCATTAGTTTGTATCACCTGCATAAAGAAGAGATAGAACATAAAAGCAAATAAAAACCATATGCAGCCATGTGTACTAGAATTGCAGTTGACTCTATTTCACACCAGGTAATTTTTCTAAACCAATTACATGTAATTTCATCACTCTTGCCAGGAATTGCTTCAGGCATGGGTATGTTGCCCAGTTTTTGGTTTTTTTTTCTAATGAGACATGAAACCTGCTGAGAAGTCTAGAAAAAAATCTCTAGAAAGATGGACAAGAAAAGATAATTTTCCATCTTTTTCTTGTCTGATACATGAGAAGAAGTCATTTTTCTGTCAGCCTAATAGTGAAGACCACCAAGAATGATAGGAGACAGGAGAAGGGAAGGAAAAGGAAATGAGAGTGTTTGATACCATCCTTGAGTGGCTAAATCAACCAACACTGGAATCCATCTGCCTCTTGTTGTTATGTGAGATAATAATTTTCCATATTGCTTAAGCTTATTAGTGTCAGTTTGCTGTTATTCATAGTCAAAAGCATCTTAACCAATATATGAAGGGATATGAGGAATTATTAAGCAAACTAGGAAAGAGAAGACACATGGGAACACAAAAGCTCTTTTCAAGAGTGTGGTCACAGTGGATGATATTGTCAGTAGAAGTTACAAGGTGGTGAATTTAAGCTTAAAATAAAACTTGCTGTCAGAACCATCCGAAAAGGCATAACTGCCTTGGAAAGTGGTTATTCACTCTTACCAGAGATTGGCCAACCATGTCTTAATTATGCTGCCAACCACAGACATCAGACTATACAACTTCAAGTCATTTCCAATGCTGGAATTTCTTTATTTCTGTGAATCTGGGGAAAATGATTTTTCAACATGAGTCAAAGTCTAAACTATGTCTATAAGACAATCTTCCTTCTGTCCTATATTTTTAGTTCTCTGAGCATTTGTTGAGTCTTTGCTGAGTTTCCAGAGTATGTTGGTAATTGAGAGAATTAAATTACTATGTGATTTTTATAGTTTAATTCCTCATTGGCACATATTCTCAATTAATGATGAATAAACCACAGCATATAATTGAATGTCAGAATCTGTGATAGAGATAATAAAGGGTTTGGCACAAGAAGTAGACAAATCAATATGGGCAAAAATGGCTGACTTTGAACTTGACTTTAAGAGTGAATAAAAACTTACCAAGTGCTGATCTTGACAACATATGCATAAATATTATATAAATGGTGTCTTTAAAAATAGAACCAAATTGACACAATGTCATTTTGAGTTAGTACCATTCAATTATTAATATTAAATCTCACTATATGGAGTTATTAAATGAAATGTTAGAGCAGGCTAGGGTTAAGGTTAAGATACAAATTTAATTTTGTCTCTGTCATTTTGAAGAAAGATATATTTTTAACAACAGCGTTAAGGCAATGCCATTAGTCATATAATGAAACTGGGAGCTGCTATAGTTATTTCAAAAGAAACTTTTTCCCAGTTTGTATCATTTAGAAGAAATAAAATTTCTACCAAGGTTCTTCTTCTTCACTGTTTCCACCATTTATTTGTGGTTTATGAAGAAGAATTTTAAGAATTTATTGTCCACTGTAGCCATTTTATAATGTAACATTTATCTACTTAATCCAAACATCCCTACAGGAGGCATAAGGAAAATGGACATCACCAGACTTTTAAACATAACAGCAGCATTAAGTGGTTTTCAGAATTGTTGGAGAGTGTACCAGAATTAACTAGGAGAGTACGGTAGACAGTTCAATAAATTACGATAGCAATGAGAGAGCTACATGGGAAACTCTAGGAGGAGTTGCTGATCTAGCTTCACATCTAATAAATCATATTAATTAAAGAGAGGACTATCCCATTTTTATTGATAAAAGATTTCTGATTTCCCTGGTGCCAGGTACATTAGTCCACTTTTCATGTGTGGAATCTTTAAGAAGGAAAAGATAAATGGAGAAAGAATAGCACCAAAAGGAAGAAATAAAAAGGTAAAGAACAATCCTAAACACGTATGGTGACTAACAATTCTTATAAATCACCTGATCCAACATGACCTCTTGCTGTTACTAGCAGAAAAATTGCTCTCATTTGCATTTTTTTATTTTCTCTCTTGCAAATAGTGAAGGAAAGATGAGTTCAGGTAAGAGTTCATTATCTCCTCTCACCCTCCCATAGGCTTTGGTGAAAGAAAGCATTTGCAAAATGTGTTCTTCATATGCTATGTTCCTCTCTCCTCCCATGCAGTAGAATCAATTTCAAACCATTTCATTTTTTAACATAAAATCACATCTCATGAAAATATACCCATTGCCATAAAATCAAAAAGTCTGTATTCCTCTATTGCAGGCTTCTGCTAACTGGCCTCTTTCAAGTCCCCTGCTTCAAGCATAGTGCAAATAGTGTAAAATAAGTATGTTTTATTTTCTTTGAAGCTCAAGCATGTATACTGTATTTGAACTAAGCACAGACAAAGGTTGTCTACTCTCCTTTTTATTAAAGCTTCATTGAGTACAGATTTATTGCTAGATAATCTTATCTTCTAAACTTTCAAGAAAATTGTACAATTTTAAACTTTATTTATTTATTTATTTTTTGAGACAGGATCTCTCTGTGTCACCCAGGCTGGAGTACAGTGGCACTATCTTAGCTCATTGCAGCCTCAACCTCCTAGGTTCTGTGATCCTCCCACCTCAGCCTCCGGAGTAGCTGGAACAACAGGCATGCACCACCACACCCAGTTCATTTTTGTATTTTTTTTGGTAGAGATGGGTTTTCACCATGTTTCCCAGGCTGGTCTTGAACTCCTCACCTCAAGTGCTTGGCCTGCCTTGGCTTCCCAAAGTGCTGGGATTACAGGCGTAAGCCACTGTGCCCAGCCAACGATTATCTTTTAAGCTTTCAAAAAATTATAAACTCACCAAAACTTTTGCCTGCAGTTCAGACACCTTTTTGATAGATTACACTACAATGTTTTCATGATATTTTCTGCATGGAAGTATTTGTTTCAGTGGATATATGACCATGAATTTTTCATTTCCTTATTAAAAAAGAACTCTTTGTGAATTACCTAGGCATAAGTAGCATTAACAAACTTTACACTTGAAGGTGACATATAAGCAGAAAGATTTTACAGAAGAAAAAATACCATCTTATTATTTGGATGGTTCTTCGTTAATATGTAAATGTTGGGAATCCTGGTGTTTTCCATCTTTTCTCCTTTTTGGTCTTAGAGAGATAGAACCTTACGTCATTATCAGATTTTGTTTCTTTTCAAATGTTATCCCAGAATACACTCCTGTTTAAGTGACTCAGGTATAAACATTAGAGTCTTAAAATACTTCTTATGCCCACAACCCCTTATGAATTCCACTTTATTGTTTTTCCCTTCACAGCCAATTTATTTTAAAAGATATATAACTCACAGTCTGTAATTATTTATTTTTTATTTCTCCTCAACCTGATACAATCTGGTTTCTACCTCCACTATACTAGGTCATGAGTGAAGCAATATGGAGGTCATTGGTGACCTAGCTTTGCAACACTTAAACTGATTGACACTCCTTCTTAGAAAATGTCTTCCTTCTTAGTATTACATATATTTCCTGGTTCTCAGTAAAAACCCGTTAATTTCTTTATTCATTTATTCAATATTTTGAAAAGTTATTGAAGGTCAGGTTCTATTTCCTGCTCTTCTACTACATCTACTGCTTACATGTTATAGCCCTCAATCTATGCTTTTCTCAGTATACACATTTACCTTTGGAGGCTTCATCTAAACCCACTGCTAATGATTCTCAAACTTGCTTCTCCAGGCAAGATTTCATTCTTACTTTTCTCAACTGTGTGCAGAATGTCTTTATGCTGGTGTTCAGAAGACACCATATACTGACTTGTCATTAGTTGTAAAAATAAAAGGTTTAAAATATTTATTCTGTTGTGCCCCTTTTATGTTTTTGAATTATTTTATGAAACCCAATTCAAATAACACAGTAAGTTATAAAACAAAGGTAAAAGTTCTCCTAGTTGGAGAAGAAAAGGTAACATAGTGAGAAATAATAAAACAGAAATTACAAAAATGTAAAATATTTTTGCAATACTTTCACAAAATTAATATTTAACTTTGGGTGAGAACACCTGGACACAGGGTGGGGAACATCACACACTGGGGCCTGTTGTGGGGTGAGGGGAGGGAGGAGGGATAGCATTAGGAGATATACTTAAGTAAATGACGAGTTGATGGGTGCAGCACACCAACATGGCACATGTATACATACATAACAAACCTGCACGTTGTGCACATGTACCCTAGAACTTAAAGTATAATAAAAAAGAAAATAAATAAATAAATAAATAATTTAACTTTGGGGAACTTTCATTTTTTAACCCTGCAAAATAGTGGCCAACTGTGCAGATGAGCATGTGCAAATGTACATGATGTCTTTAAATACCTGTATATTGCACAATAGCATAGTGTTCCAATGGATAGTATCTTAACCGTTTTTTATTGATAGAAGCTCAGATCACTTTTGTTGGTTTCTATTGTTGTATTAATTATTCTTGTATACATAATTTTGGGGTATTTGTGTGAATAAAATTCTAAAATATAATAAATTTTTGTAAGTGAATTTCCTAGATTAAAGGGTATGGATATCCAAAATTTTAATGCATAGCTCTCTATGCCAAAAGTGTTGTGTAGATTCACATTCACACTAAAATCACCTAGGTACTTCTGTTTCTCAACACTCTTGCAAACATTTAGTACTCTAATTTGTTTAATTTTTGCTAAAGCCATAGGTAACAAAAAATGATGTCTCATTTTTAATTGCATCTCTTTAATATTAAAGAAGTTGAGCAACTTACAAAATATTTACTGTTATTTGTATTCCCTCTTCAGAAAACTTATTATAAATATGACATTAATTTTCCTTCGTTATTTTAAGGTATGCTTATATAGAGTTAAGAGATTAAAAATCAAAGCATGAACTATATAGATTAAAAGAATACAGTATTATCAAACAGCAAATTCTAAAATTATCTCAGGCATGCCAGATTTTGAAACTTGATCAAAATAATTTTAGTATTGTGGAAAGGATTATTAATCTGTATAATTTTTAAAAATACAACTGGAAAATGTTTTGCTAAAGTATTAAGTTGGACCAAAAACATAAAAAGGGTTTCCCAATTGTGAGTCCTCCAATGATATATGAAGAATATTCTGATTGAATAAAAATTGATGCAAAACTAATATTTAAGGTTGGAACTTGAGAAGATGGCAGCACATTCTCCTGGCACACTTTCTGCAGCAGATTTTGACAAAACTGTATTGAATTAAATGGCTTATGTTATAGCCTTAGCAAGAAAAAACTAAAACTATCCCATTATGGCCTACAAAAACAGAGAAGAATTGTGTGCAAAGGGTGAGAAAACAGCAGTTGGTTAATGCACAACAATTAAACATATAGTATTTCATAGGTAATTACCACTTTCTAAAAGGTATTATTCTATCATAGTCCTTTAAAAATAACATAAACACTCAGTTATCCCATATTGGAAATCTCAGTATAGCAGCAAATCATACAAACTTTAATATTTTCTTGGTGTTTTCAATAACTTCTTATATAAACTATTTTTACCATTTACCATAAAGACAAATCAAAGAAAGATGCAAACATTGAATTTTTTTAAATTTATCACTCATAAAGTTTATGCTCTATAATACTTTCTAGATATTGTGCTATACAGATTAAGAATGTTCTACATGGAAATTAGATTATTATTGATTTTGTAGAAATTGCCACAATCATATTGTTTCTCAGGAGACTAGATTTCTGCCTTTTAAAAATGCTTCAAATATTTGAAACAGGATTTAGATTCACATCTCTGACCCTCAATATTTAAGTGTACCTGTGAGGAATCAGGATACAAAATAGTACTTCTCACTGTTTCTTTCTATTCTGACTCTTCTTAACAATAACTAAAGGCTCTATCACTATATTTAGTAGTTTCAGCTCTTACTGTGATGATCTATTGGCCTTTTTTCTTCCTCTGAAACAGAAGAAAAGTGATAAATTGTGTTCTTGGAACTGCACAAATAAATACATTTCAGCCCTAAAATAAGACTGAATGGATAAGGTTTTGGCTCTCAAGTATAGTAAGTCATAGATGCTTTTAGGTAATTTATGCCTTTCCTATTGCCCTTGAAACTATGATGTGCAAAATATATATACAACCTGGGAATGTGTGTGTTTTATTCACTTCCTTCATTCTCAGAGAGAACTACCTTGAGGTGTGAACCTGACAGGAATGTACTGCTGTGCAGGAGAATTGGAGTTACTAAATTGCATAAAGCTCATGATGATTTGGATAATGTAGAGAAATTATATATTCAGGTTAAAGCTAGTCAAATGCTCTACTAAAGCTACACCCATCCACTATGGTGGAAACCATACATTGTTAAACTTCAAAAGCTCTCACATTGTTCAATTTAATGATGAGCTGAAGAAAAAAAATGTGATTTTTCTCACCCAGTCCTTCAGTTCTCCTTTAGGATAGAAGGAACAAATTTATAGGCTGGGAAGAAAGTTAATCAGTACATTATCAAAACAGCAAGACATATGGATAAAAAATGAATACTTCTACCAGTCATCTGGAGGTTTCCTAGTGTCCAGATATTTGATATCATGTTAACTAAATATTTAAATTACTGATTGAAATTTCTCACTCGGAAGTCTCGGTGTCATCTAGATTTTTTCAACAGATCTGTGTTATACCTGGATGTTCCATGGTTTAAAACAAAATAAATTTCATTTTTGAAAAAAATAATATAATATTGTTATGGTTAGATTAAAGGAGGCATGTTAATATTCATCAGATACCAAAGTTATGGTTAATAAAATGAGGCAATTTGACATCTTCATTGTGCAGATTTAGTAGACACAACTCTGTTCATGAATCATTTTTAATAATGGTATTTCTTGAATCATCAAAAATTAAAACTTTATTCGGCATAAATTTTTTTCTTCTTCCTGAGATAATGTAAATTGGGGGGAAAAGAGTGCCTTCTAGCTGATACAGTCTAATGCCAGCTAGCTTGAGGGCAGTTCCTTGTGGCACATTTTGGGTCTGTATTTTATAAGGCTCTTGGCTCTTTTCTCTGCTGTAAAAATGTACCCAGGGACTCCAAGACTCTAATTACTGAACAGAACTCTTCACTAGCTAGTAAAATTAGGTATAGTTTCTCATAATCAGCCATCAAGTCCCACTCAACCATGAAGACAATAATTGATTGTTGTAGAATAAAATAGAAATGAAAAATAAAAGACATATACAAGTTCTAAGTTCTAGCATTTTATGATTTAAAGCTAATAGCACACTAGGACTACTAGTTAAACTAGGAGATTTCCTTTAAGTTCCTAATTTTACCATTACTTTCTTTGTGTTGTATCTTTTCATTGTGGATATTCTTAAGGAAGTCAAGCTAAAGTCAAACATGAAGAAGGTCACGTGACATAAGGTGTAGATGCACAAACCTCCTTAGATAGAAATCACTTGCAAACCCAAATGTGAAATATTGTAGTCTACAGAGACCTTAAGGAAGTCACAGTTGGTAAGAAAAAAAATACAAGGACAAAGACATATGCATATACTTGCTTGTGTATGTGTGCATGTGTGTGTGACAGAGAGAGAAACAGACATGAAAATAAAAAGTATAATTATAGTCAAAGCTTATATACCTTCTAATAAGCAACATATACTTAAATAACTTTATACAGAAAATGAACATGTTGGGAAGTCCCACCTAACAAAAAACTAAGGGCAGGATCTGGCTAACAATCAGCAAGAAAGAGAAGTCCCAATCTGACAGCTTTCAAGAAACTGACTGCCATCAATACCATGTGAGCTCGGACAAAGATTCTTCCCCAGTTGCATCTTCAAATGAGAATCCAGCCCTGGCTAACATCTTGATTGCAGGATTGTGAAAACTCCAAAGCAGAGGACCCAGCTAAGTAATGCCCAGACTCTGGACCCACAGAAACTGTGAGACTATAGTTGTATGTTGTTTTAAGCCGCTAAGTGTATGGTAAGTTGTTAGGTTACAAAAGATTTCTATTACAGATTCCAAACTCTTCAAATGCAGAAGCTATACATATAATGTGTTTTCCCAAGCTCCTAACAGAGTTCTTGATCATAATCTATATTGTCAATATTTTTTCATCAATTTCACGCAAATAAAAGTTTTTTAGTCCTTTCCATGTACACAAGTAGAACTTCAAACCACCATTTAATATTCAACTTTAGAAGCATATTTCTATAAGATGCTTCTAAATATTTGCTGCTTTCAAAGTAAAATAGAAAATGGGCAGATTAGACAAATAATAAAAGCCCCTATGATGGAAAATTTTTCTTCATTCTGAGTTGTTTAGCAGAGGGTTGGTTACTTTTAGTATTTTTATATATAACCATACACTACTTTGTTTATGTATTCACTTCCAAGCCAAACAAAATTCCCATTTACTGAGATGCATTTAAAAGATATCTTTTAAAGCCAGTAGTCGGTGAATACAAAGCCTTTTCCTTTGTAGCCTCCAGAACAAAAAATAGCTTTTCTACCCTGTTTCTTTTCTAAATGTATTCATTTCTTCTAATAGTGAGCTGTGGTTTGAAAGAAAAGGGCCTTTATCTTGGCAAATAAAAGAAAGGGAGAAAGTTAGAAGCAATGTATAAAATTGCACCTAACAGAAAGAGAGTTTAGTTATCCAAACAGATTTCAGCAGAGGAAAAAAGAGTGAAAACTAATCAACTCTTACATGGTGTTTGCATTTCAAAAACACCACATGATTTTTCATTTGTAGAGTCACTCAGTACTGAGGAGGCAGTTTCACATATGGACAGTCTTACCAAATGCTTTACTGGTGCAAATTTTATGGGCTGGTCTACCACAAATGTCAACCTAAGATTGACTAGAAAATTGCATACAAGGCCAGCAGGTGTTCAGACCCATGCTTTACATTTGCAGAACCAACTTTGTTTGTCTCAAAAATTATTAATGCAAGAGCCACGTAACGGTTCTGTCTCCAGATTTAGAAACATGGAATGCTATTAGGTGCTATTCTAAGCCTGATATTGCAAGCGAATAATAGTAAAAGGAAAAGGAACACTTCTAGATTTGTGAAGGGGCCACCAGTTGCTGTCCTTAGCAAGGGAGTAAGGATGCTTAGCAGAGTTTTAATAACGAATATAATATGGTAAATGTATTCTTGCTAAACTCCGATGTCATATTTCTAAAGGGAAAAAAATTTTAATTGGTGTCAAGGATTTTAAGAAAGTTTTGTAACTATCAGTGTTTACTTTTAAATATAAAAAAATTGCAGAGCCTAATATCCACATCTAATTACAAGTAAATGTAAAATTTTACCTGACAATATTTATGACACAACATCACACCAAATTTTATTTTAAAATTATGGCCTTTTATGAGATCATTTTGAAATATTCAAAAAAGGTTTGTGTATTGTGCCTAATTTTCTTGACATCTAAAGAGATGCTCTTTTATTTGACAAAAAGCAACTTTTCAATTGTCAATCAAGAGTTTATAAATTGGGCTGAAAATATTTATCTCTCTGGAATTTTAATGATTATAGCAAGGAGAAATGAGATTACATATTAATATTGCAGTTAAAATACAAAAGTTTCAAAAATACTCTAAGGCATTTTCTCTTTTATTCAACTATTTAAAAGGGAAGAATTTAAGCAGTGGAACCATCATCAGTTTAATTAACATAGAAAATGTCTAAGGCAAAGTAAGCAATCTGGGACCTAATAAAAATGCCACAACTGAGTGAAATGAAAAACAGCCCTCAACTTGCTTTGGCATAATCAGGTGTGGATTTTTCCAAGTGTATATTGTGCACAATGAAGCCTTGATTAGAACTGTCTATAATAACTACCAGAACTCTCAAATATCCTCACAGTGGAAAAAGCAAACAAAAGAGTTCCAGGGAGAGTGTGGATGTAAACAAAACTCTAAGGTAATAAGCAAACATGTCTTCAGGTTCAAAAGAAATTGGAAAATAGAGAAAGTATAGTTCTATTGGGGGAGACTTCTGAGCTAAAATTCACATGTCAATACCTTGATTAAACTTATAAATATTATACTTTTTAAAAAAATCAAATTTACTTGCTGAATGGAATTATATACTAACTGGTGATTCCTTTTAGACTGCCTTATCAAAACTTTTCTAAAATTAGCATTGTAAAAGCTATGAAATGGCACTCCATAAGTATTTGTTAACTGATCTGCCATAACTGTATGTAGATGAGGTAGCTATTATCTACAGAATTACCACAGGTTGCTGTGAAGACTTGTGTAATTCCTAATATTTCCACACTCAGCACTTTATTCGTGTAAATAGAATGAGGATTGGTACATACACCTGTTTCACGGGGTTATAATGGTGAATACTTGGATTAGTGTATATAAAGCACTTAGAACTATGCCTGAAACAATGTATGCTCAGTGAATGAGAGACTTTAGAAGTATGGTACAACAGAGGAAGAAGTCATTAAATGAACCTTGGGGAAAACAAAATTCTTCACAAAAAAAGTTGCATTTGAAATGTGAAGAGGATATTCTCTCTAGGGAAAGAAGGTCTGAAAATTCTAAACAAATTCTTCTCCTGCTCTTCAAATCCTTCAATGGTTTTCCAAAGAGATATATGCGTGTGTGTGTGTGTGTGTAGACACACACATCTTTTGCTTCTGCATATATACATGTGTACACACATATCACACAAATATATAAAGGATAAAATGTAAATGCCCTAATTTAACGTAAAAGATCATTCCTGGCTTGTTCAGTTAGATTTGGCAAGCTATGCATGCAAGTCTGTCACTCTTCTCACCTCAGAAGTCATATGATCTTGTTTCCATCCCCAGTGCATGCATTTTTCTCACATTTAGGCACCTGCATGTCTCTCATCATGGGTTCTTCCTCCCACTGCTCTCTCCTTGCTCACTCTTACTCATCATTTCAAATCTGTGGTTCATATAATTGCCTCTAGGAAGACTTAAGGATCTACCTAGATAAAGTTGGATGAGCGTGCTGTATGCTTCCATCAGTCCTGTATTATTTCCTTTTCTACTGATATGTAACAAGTTACTACACACTCAACTACTTAAAATAGCACTCATTTATTATCTCACAGTCCATAGGGCAGAAGTCTGAGCAGGCTTGACTGGGTTCTCCTTTTAGAGACTCACACAGCTAAGTCAAGGTGTGGACTGGTCTGGCGGGGCTCTTGTCTGGAAGTTACAGAGGAGACTCTGCTTCCAAGTTCATTCATGTTGCTGACAGAATTCAGTGCCTGCAGTTTTGTGACTGAAGTCCAATTTCCTTACCGGCTGTCAGGCAGAAGCTTACCCTTAGTGGCCAGGGAACTTCTGCCTGTGGCTTCCTCTGTCTTCGTATCAGCAACTGTAAGTCCATCCCTTCTCAGGCTGTCAAACTCTCTGACTTCCTGCTTTTGCTACAGCCAGAGAAAACTCTGCTTTAAAGGGCCTGTGTAATTAGGTTGGGTTTTCCAGATTATCTCCCTTTTAATTAATCCAAAATTAACTGATTAGAAACCTTAATTAATTATGAAAAAATTCCTTTCACCATATCGTACCCACAGACTCCACTCATACTTAAGGGGAGGAGATTAGGATCACTAGGAGTTATTCTTAGAATTCTGTCTACTACAAACTCTAAAAGCTCCACTGTTGATTACAATTGCTTATTTTTTTCTTACTATATTTAGTGAGCTCTAATTTAGCACTTACTACATAGTAGGCACTGTCTTACCTTTTTAGGAGGCTACTTTTAATATGCCCATTTTTCATATAAGGAAAAATAGATGGCCTATAGAGGTAGAATCATCTGCCCAAGGTCACACTGCACTCTGACTGGTACATTCATTTCAGAACAGCAAATGTTCCTATGATAGGGGAAGTGGGTTTGAAACTCAAGTGAGCTGTCTCTAGATTCTATGCTCTTAATATTATAATGTCCTCTGGACACAGCTAGAATGCAAGCTTTATATCAGAATATCTTTCCTGTTTATTGTATTCCTTATGCTTACTTAAGTAAGTGGCACTTAAGTTTTTTTTTGTTTTTTTTCTTTTTTTTTTTTTTTTGAGATGGAGTCTCAATCTGTCACCCAGGCTGGAATGCAGTGGTGTGATCTCAGCTCACTGCAACCACCGCCTCCTGGGTTCAAGCGGTTCTCCTGCCTCAGCCTCCCGAGTAGCTGGGATTACAGGCACACACCACCACATCTGGCTAATTTTTGCATTTTTAGTAGAGATGGGGTTTCGCCATGTTGGTCAGGCTGGTCTCAAACTCCTAACTTCAGGTGATCCACCTGCCTCAGCCTCCCAAAGTGCTGGGATTATAGGCATGAGCCACCATGCCCAGACAAGTATTTAAAGTATAAATCAATATAAAATAAAACTTTCCTAAGTATTTTTTTCAAGCAATGTTATTGAGCAACCATGGATAATTTTTGTGACATATTGAACAACTATGACTCCATTAATGACCCTCATATGTTTGAAGCTTGATTCTTGACATCGAGGAAATCATGTGTCAACATCTGTCTCCTCTTGGAATTTGTCTGGGTGGCCAAACATACAAGTAAACGTCCAAATGCAATATGATATGGAGAACACTATAATACAATTAAGTTTCATTATCTGATGAATTAAGAGAATATGTGCTGAAAATATGGCTTTTGCTTTCTTATATTTGAATGCTTCAGATCAGATCACACAAAATACTGATTTGAGAAATGACTTGAATAAAAGTAAAATCCTAAGAGCTGAAACATTAACTAATCAAGAAATTAAATTTGAAGTTCTCTCAGCATCCTATTCTCTTTGTTACACAGTGAAATTAATCATATTCCCAAAGGCAGAAAAGCTAATGTAGGTAAGATCAGCAACTGGGATTTGCCCCAATTGCTACTGTTTATGAATATATTACTTTCCCTAGGTGGAGTCTGAGTGGAAGCATTTCAAGTCACATCAACACCAAAATTAGTCCTCTTGATTAATGTCATGTTTTATAACAAGCATTTGTAAAGCAGTCAGCCTTTGCCACTATAAAATAGGGCATCTGTTAATGTGTGTTTATATCTGCTCATCGATTAAACTTAATTATCTTTCCCTGTGGTTTTCAACCAAGGAAGATTTACATGTAAATGTGTGGCTTTTTTTGAGATTAGTAGAAATTCTGCATAAAGAAAAGGAGGAAGGAGCAAATGAAGTTAGCATTTATTAAGCAACTATTATTTGCCAGGTGCTTTCGATGTATTATCCCATTTAAATCTCCCAATAACTGCATGACATTTTAGTGTAATCTCTAGTTTACAAATAGAAGCCTCAAGATTTAGTAAGATTTGGAAAATTATTTAAGATCATGAAGCTGACTTCTAACTCTTTTATACCTTGTATTAACCAACTGTAGACGTCTAAAAGAAAGTGTATGTTAATAGATTTTGGAATACAAAATAAAATGCCCAGTCTGCTGCTTCCTGAGGGTATTTTCATTTTGTTTTTTAAATTTATCTTTGTGACTCAAAAAAATCACTGTATGAATGTAGTTCTCTGGCGGGTACATTCATTTCAGAAAAGCAAGTGTACCTATGATTTTTGCTTCTAGCATTAGCACCATGTCTCTGACATGTTTCTCTTGTGTTCTAACAATATTCTGATCACCTATTGGCTCCATCTTCACAGCCCTCTATTCATTTGCACATCAGTTCCAACTGTCTGATAAAACTGGAAAAAAACAAATAGCTTGGCTCTAGATCAATTTTTTTCCCCCAGTATTCAGCTGAGGGTCAAACATTAAGTCCCCCATTCTTAAAGGAAATCTCCAAAAATTATAAACATATCAAAGCCATGATACAAATGGTTCAGTAATCATTAAAGAAGCACAATTTCACAACTAAAATGTAACTTGAAAATCAGCAAATTCATCCTTGCAATTCTCAAATAATATGAAAATGATACCTAGGTCACAGACGTGCTTAATAATAGCCCCTTTCCTTCCATTTCCTGTAGTAACCTTGGTGCTGCTCTTCAAATCATCTAAAAAATTTCTACCTCAGACTTAGAACATGCATGCCTTTTTTTTTCCATAGTACCTTCTTTCCTTTCTCAGACCTGCATCAGGGAAAAAAGAGGAAGAATTAGTCTCATGACTTAACCAATAGAGGAAGAAGTTAAGGGGAAAATCTTGCAAGCAAAGCAAGGACCCATTTCCTAGGTGGGAAAAGGAAAAGATTCAAAATAGTCAAATGTAAATTATTTACAGCAGTTGAAACTCTGAGTAGGGAATTAGTCAGAAATGTGAACCATGAAAGCAGCCAAACAATAAAAATATTCACAAAATACTTTAACAGCTTCACTGAGACATAATTTACATACTACACAGTTCACCCTTTTAAAGGGTACAATTCAATGTTTTATGGTATATTCACAGACACTCAACAATCACCACAATCTAATTTTCAACAGTTTTCTCACTCCAAAAAGAAAACTAACAGACAGATCACAGAGGATATTTAGGAGTAAAAGTCATTTGTATAATACTATAATGGTAGACACATGCTATTACACATTCATCAAAAATCATAGAATGTACAACACCGAGAGTGAGTCCTAATGTCAACTGTGGGCTTGGGGTGGTGATGATATGTCTGTGTAACTTCATCAGTTGTAACAAATGGCATCACTCTGGTGCTGGATGTTGATAGTAGGGAAAGTGGGATGAATGAGGGGCAGGCAGTTTATGAAAACTCTCTGTACCTTCCACTCAATTCTGCTGTGAACCTAAAACTGCACTGGGAAATAGATTCGTCCTTTAGAAAAAGAAAAGAAACCCCATCTCCAGCAGGATTAACTCCCATCCCTCCTTTGCCCCAGCTCAAGACTACCATAAGCCTACCTTCTGTCTCTTCAGATTTTGCCTATTCTGGCAATTTTACGTAATTATCTTCACAAGAGAACAATCACACTTATGTAAAAAATAGGAAATTAGGCTGGGTGTAGTGACCCACAGCTGTAACCCCAGCATTTTGGGAGGCCAAGGTGGGAGAATTTCTTTAGTCTAGGAATTGGAGACCAGCTTGGGCAATATAGTGAGATCTCATCTCTACAGAAAAATTAAAAAATTAGCCAATTGTGGTGGCACTTGCCTGTAGTCCTAACTACTGTGGCGGCTGAGGTTGGAGGATCCCTTGAGCCTGCAAGGCAGAGGGTGCAGTGAGCCAAGTTCACACCACTGCACTCCAGCCTGGGTGACAGAGCAAGACCCCCTCTAAATAAATAAATTGTTTACTAAATCGATGGGTGTACTTCTGGGTTGTCCCAGGATAATGCTAGCTTCTCAGCTTAAAGCTTCTCAATACTTTTCCCCACAAGTAAACTAATAAAGAAGAAAAGCCAGTGAAACCACACAAAACTGACTTATTTGGCATAACTTGGACACAGAGAAAGCCACAGTCCTCAAACTACATATAAAGAAAGAAGCTAACCCTATATTCCAGCAAAGATATCTGTGAATTCACTCCATAAGATTGTGGAAATAAGATGGCATCTGAAGGGCCTGGATAGAAAAGAGGGTGATGGAGTCCAGAGCAAATAATATCCAAATATGCAAAGGCCCAATATAGTCACAAACATTCTAAAACAGACCTTGGACCTGGTCTATCTGAGCACTGGCCGTAGAAAAGGTATTTGAAAGTATGTCTGATCTGGAGGACCGAACTCAAAAAGGAAACTCTCCTGGAAAAGAGGGAAGTGAATAGGATCTGGAGGGCACTTTTAAAGACTTGACGATAAAGGAAAAGAAGAAAGTAAGGGGAGAAATTAAAGGCCTCAGAAACAAAAGAGAACAGCAAAATCCAAAGACATGCCATCCCATTAAAAAAAAAAAAAAAAAAAAAAAAACACCTTTACCCTTGGGTGCATAAATTGTGTGGAAACAAATACAAACAGAAAAAAAAAAAGTCAATTTGTATTAAAAAAATGTTTTTTAATTAAAGTAATTCAGTCGGTGAAAAATCTTCCCTCCTCAAAGGGAAACAACCACAACGCAGAAGAAAAAATAACCGTGCACTTGAACCTGGGCTAAGTATACCTGTATGTGCATTTGCAGATATTAATGAATGCCTAAATCAGAAATTCAAAAATTCAGATTCCAAATAGGAAAAAATTGGAAGATAGATAAAAAAGATTTTGACCAAACTGAAAGAAATTAAAAAAAAAAATTCTCTCAAGAAGACTAAATTACAAGTGATTCAGTCCCAATCAATTGTAATCAGTTACCAATTACAGGAGCTCAATTCAACTGAAAACTTAAAAGTTTATTAAGAGATATGGAAGAAAGGCTGGAAAACAACCAAAAAACAAAATTAGATAAAGAATGAAGTAAAAAAAAAAATCAGGAATGTGGTGGAAATTGAAGATATTCAATGAAGATTCAAAAACCACAAAATTGTTAAGAGGTGAACATTAAAATCCCATATTTAAAACAATAGCTGCTGGGAACAGTGACTCACACCTGTCATCCCAGCACTCTGCTAAGCTGAGGTGGGTGGATCACTTAAGTCCAGTTTGTCAAGACATCCAGAGTAACATACTGAGACCCTGTCTCTACAAAAATACAAAAAACTAATCTGCCATAGTCATGCGTGCCTATAGTCACAGCTACTCCGGAGGCTGTGGTGGGAGGATCGCTTGAGCTGGGGCAGTCCATCCTGGGCAATACAAACCCTGTCTCCAAAAATTAAAACACATACACGCAAAACCAATTTCCATATTTTGAATAAGAAAAATTGTATTTCTTTCTCAGAAATGTTTATGCCTTTTATTTTTCTTTATTGTCTTACTACGCTGTAAAGACTGTCCAGAAAAATGCTAAATAAAACTGATAAAAGCAGATATTTTGCCTTGTTCCCAATGTTAATGGAAAAGCATTTAGTCTTTTACTACTAAGCACGACATTAGCTGTAGCATTTTTGTAGATGCTTTTAATTAGTTTTAAGACATTCCTTTATTCTTGGTGTGTTGAGATTTTTATCACTATGGGTTTGAATAGAGTCATCTGTTTTTTAGAAAGCATCTACTGACATGATCATATATATTTATCCTTTATTCTATTCATATGGTGAATGTACTGGTCGGTTTTCCAATATTAAACCAACCTAGAAATTCTGGAATAAATGACAGTAGTCAAGATGGATTAATTTGTATTAATTAATATATATGAAATATATATACACATATGTTTTAATTAAACACATATACATTAAGTATACTTATATGCACATATGTTTAATTTGATAATATTTAGATAAGGATTACCTTTTTTTAGAAATAATATTTTTTCACGTAAGGTTGTTGTCTAATTTTAGAATCAATATAATTCTAGTTTCATAAAATATGTTGGCAGTGTTCCCCACTCTATGTCTTTTTCGAGGCTTTCATGTAGGGTTGGGATTATTTTGTTCTTACATATTTGTTAGAATTTCCCAGGAAAGCCATCTGGACCTGGATTATCTCTGTGGAGAACTTTCTAACTAGAAACTTAATATTTTTGTTAAGTATAGATTATTCAGATTTTCTTTATACTCTTCTGACGAAGTTGGTCTTTTCTGTCTTTCAGTACTATTAATTGTCATATGTATTGGGATAAAGCTCCTGGATTGTGCCCAATAAATTATCTCTGTATTTGATAATCCATAGCAACTCTACTCTTACTCAAGAGGTACAGTAAAATGTGTAAGGAGAGGCCTAAATCTTTCTTTTCTTCCCTATGAGCCAACAGATGAATGTATGAGTAGGTGTTGTGCATGTGTGCATGTGTGTGTAAAAAATTTGATTCAGAATATAACTTTGTATTGACACCCTGTTGCAGTTTAGCTTCCCCAAGAAGCAGACATTGATACAGACATTAGCACGCAGAACATTAGTTAGGGAGTGCTCTTGAGATCAGCACCTCTGGATGGGAGGGAAAGGAAGCAAGACTGGACAAAAGGATAAACTGACTTGTGATTCAGTCCCAATCAAGTTCACAAATGAGCCCACTGGAAGTTCTAGAGTCAAGATGGCCTTAAAAGTTATTATTTCTTTTCTTATATTCAAATATACATATATTTAGATTTAATATATCTTTAATATAATAGATTTAGTATTTCAAACCAATGGAGGAAACATAAATATTCAGTAGAATGACAAGAACAATTGGCTATCTATATGGAGTTAAAGCTAGATTTCTCCATTATAGAATTCACAAAAGCTAATTTCAAATAAATTATAAGCATAAATACAGAGAAAATTACAACATTGTTATTTTGTAGCTATTGATATTTTAAACTATAATTTCAAGTTGACAGATCGCAAGTGTATATATTTATGGGGTACAATGTAATGTTTTGATGTATGTATACAACATGGAATAATTAACATTAATTCTAATTTATTAAACATGCATCACTTATTTGTATGGTGAGACATTCGGAATTTACTCTCTAAGTTATTGTGAAATGTACATTATTGACTATATTCACTTTGTGCAATAGATCTCAAAATTTATTCCTTTTGTTCGTCGAAACTTTGTGCCCTTTGATCAATAACTTCTCATTTCCAAAACCCATTCCGCTTCTCCCCTCTTGCCTCTGGTAATCATAATTCTACTCTCTACTCTATGAGTTCAACTTTCTTTGATCTCATACACAGGTGAGATCATGTGCTATTTGTCTTTCTGTGCTTGGCTTATTTCACCTAGCATAATGTCTTCTAGATTCATTCATGTTGTTGCACATGATAGAATTTTCTTGTTTTTAGAGCTTGAATATGATTCCGTTGTGTATATGTACCACATTTTAAAATCCATTCATCTGTTGATGGACACTTAGGATGATTTCACTATTGAATAATTGTGAATAATGTTGTAATGAACATGAGAATGCAGATATCCCTTTGACACATAGTTTTCAATTCCTTTGGATGTATACCCAGAAGTGGAATTGTGGATCACATGGTAGCTCTATTGTTAGTTTACAGAAAAACCACCATCCATAATGGTTTTGCTAATTTACTTTTGCGTGAACGATGTACAAGAGTTTCTCTGAATCCTAACCAACATGTGTTGTCCTTCATCTTTTTGAGAAAAGCCATTGTCATAGGTATGAGGTGATATCCGATTATGGTTTTAGTTTGCATTTCCTTAATGATTAATGATGTTGAGAGTTTTGTCATGTACTGTTGGCCATTTGTATGTCTTCTTTTAAAAAAATGTTTATTCATGTCTTTTGCCCATTTTTAATCAGATTATTTAATATCTGTTTTGGATATTAACCACCTATCAATAAATGATTTGCAAATATTTTCTCCCATTCTGTGGGTTGTCCATTTTGTTAATTGTTTTCTTCATTGTACAGTAGCTTTTCAGTTTGATGTCATCCCACTTGTCTATTTTTGCTTTTGTTGTCTGTGCTTTCAGGGTCATAGGCAATCAGTTGTTGCCTAGACCATGGAGCTTTCCCCCTGTGTTTTCTTCCAGTAGTTTAATGGCTTCAGGTCTTATATTTAAGCCTTTAATCCACTGTGAGTTGATTTTTGTATGTAGTGTGAAATAAATATTCAATTTCACTCTTCTCCACATGGATAAGTAGTTTTCTGAATATCATTTCAGAAAACTTCTTTATCAAAGAGATTGTCCTTTTCACATTTGTGTATTATTGGCACATTTGTGTATTATTGGCACCTTTGTTGCAAATCAATTGACTGTGAATGCATGAGTTTAAGGCTTTCTATCCTTGGCAATGTGTCTGTTTTTATGCCAGTACAATGTTGTTTTTTGATAACAATGTCTTCATAATATGTTTTGAATTCAGGGAATGTAATGCCTCTGATTTTGTTCTTTTCACTCAAGGTTGTTCAGGCTATTCAGGATATTTTGTGGTTCCACATGAATTTAAAGATTTTTGTTCCTAGCTTTGTGAAAAATTACATTTGAAATTTTGATAAGGATTACATCGAATCTGTGGATTGCTTTGGGTAGTATGCACATTCTAACAATATTAATTCAAATGATAGACGTGGGAAATGTTTCCATTTATTTGTGGGGGTTTTTTCAATTTCTGTCAATTTTTTTTTATAGTTTTCAGCATACAGTTCTTTCACCTCCTTGGTTAAATTCACATCTAAGTATTTCGTTTTTTGTTGTTACTATCACAAATGGAATTGTTTTCCTAGTTTTCTTTTTAGATAATTCATTATTAGTATATAGAAATGCCACTAATTTCGTAAGTTGATTTTGTGTCTTGCACTTTTACTGAATTTTTAATTTTAATAGTTTTTGGTGGAGTCTTCCAACAGGTTTTTGATGGAGTGTTTTGAGTTTTCTGTATATAAAATCATGTCATCAGCAAACAGAGACTATTTCACTCTTCCTTTCCTATTAGTATAATTTTTAGGTCTTTTTCTTGCTTAATAGCTCTATCTAGGACTTCCAGTACATAGTTCAAAAGAAGTAGTGAAAGGCCATCCTTTTCCTTATCTTAAAGGAAAAGCTTTCAACTTTTCACCATTGAGTATGCTGTCAGCCATGAGTTTGTCATATATGGCCTTCATTGTATTGAAGTACATTTCCTCTATACCTAACCTATTGAGAGTTCTTACCATAAAACACCTTTTTTTTTTTAAATTATTATACTTTAAGTTCTAGGGTACATGTGCATAACGTGCAGGTTTGTTACATATGTATACTTGTGCCATGTTGCTGTGCTGCACCCATCAACTCGTCAGCACCCAACTACTCGTCATTTACATCAGGTATAACTCCCAATGCAATCCCTCCCCCCTTCCCCCTCCCCATAATAGGCCCCGGTGTGTGATGTCCCCCTTCCTGAGTCCAAGTGATCTCATTGTTCAGTTCCCACCTATGAGTGAGAACATGCGGTGTTTGGTTTTCTGTTCTTGTGATAGTTTGCTAAGAACTATGCAGCCATCAAAAAGGATGAGTTTGTGTCCTTTGTAGGGACATGGATGCAGCTGGAAAACACCTTTTTATAGGTGTTGAATTTTGTCAATTGATTTTTCTGCATCTATTCAGACGATCATTCTAATTCTTCATTTTGTTAAAGTGGTGTACCACATTTATTGATTTACATATGCTGAACCATTCTTGAATCCCAGCGACAAATCCCACTCAATCATGGTGAGTGATTCGTTTAATGTGTTGTTAAAATTGGTTTGCTATTATTTATTAAGAATTTTTGCTTTTATATTAAGAATTTTTGCATTTATATTCAATGGGGATATTGGCCTGTAATTTTCTTTTCTTGTAGTGTCCTGTCTAGCTTTGGTATCAGGGTAATGGTGACCTTATAAAATGAGTTTGGAACTATTCCCTCTTCTTTAGTTTTTTATAAGAGATTGAGAATAATTGGATTTATTTATTATTTTAATATTTGGTAAAACAGCAGTGAAGCTGTTCAGTCATGGGCTTTTCTTTGATGAGACACTTCTTATTATGGATTCAGTCTCCTTACTTATAACTGATCTGTTCAGATTTTCTATTTCTTCATGACTCAGTCTTTGTAGATTGCATGTGTTTAGGAATTTATCCATTTCTGGTAGGTTATAAAATTTGTTGGCATATCACAGTTGATAGTTATTTCTTATAATGCTTTGTATTTCTGTGACATTAGATGTAATATCACCACTTTCATTTATGATTTTATTTATTTGAGTCTTCTCTCTTCTTCTCCTAGTTGGTCTAGCTAAGGGTACGTCAAATTTATCTTTTCAAAGTAATCAACTCCTAGTTGTGTTGATTTTTTTCTATTGTTTTTCCAGTCTCTTTTTCATTTATTTCTACTTTGATTTTTGTTATTTCATTTCTTCTGCTAACTTTGGGCTTAGTTTGTTGTTCTTTCTCTAATTCCTTACATATAATGTTAGATTGTTTATTTGAGATCTTTAGTCCTTTTTTGATCTAGCAGTTTAATGCTATACATTTTCCTCTTAGGGATGTTTATGTTGCGTGTCATAAGTTTTGGCATGTTGTACTTCCAGTTTTGTTTGTCTCAAGGTATCTTTTATTTCCATTTGTATTCTTTGTGATCCATAATTTGTTTAGAAGCATGTAGTTTAATTTCCAAATATTTGTGAATTTTCCAGAATTCTCCTGTTATAGATTTCTAGTTCCATGCCATTGCAATCCAAAAAGATACTAGTTGACAGGGTTTCAATCTTCTGGAAATTGTTAAGACTTGTTTTGTGACCTACCATATGATACATCTTGTAGAATGCCTCATGTGTGGTTGGGAAAAATGTGTATACTGCTGTTGTTGGATGGAATGTTCTGTATATACCTGTTAGGTCCATTTGTTCTGAAGTGTTGTTCAAATCCAATGTTGCCTTATTGATTTTCTTTCTTTATAGTCTGTCTATTGTTGAAAGTGGGATATTGGAGCCCAGTATTATTATTGTATTATAGTCTATCTTTCTCCTCAGATTATTTACTAACTTCTTTATGTATTTAGGTAATGTGATGTCAAGAGCATATATATTTACAGTTGTTATGTCCTTTTTATTAACTGACCGCTTTATTATTATTGATGACTGTCTTTGTCTCCTTTTATAATTTTTGGCTTGAACTCTTTTTTGTTTGACATAAATATAGGTACCCCTACATTCTTTTTTTTTCTATTTGTGTAAAATACCTGTTTTCATTTCTTTGCTTTCAATCTATGTCGTTACTAATAAAGTGAGTTTCTTGTAGGCAGGGGCTCTTGTTTTTTTTTTTATTCATTTAGTCATTTTATGTCTTTGATTGAAGAATTTAATCTGTTTATATTCAAGGTAATTATTGATACATAAGGACTTGCTACTGCCATTTTCAAATTTGTTTTCTGGTTGTTTTGTAGGTCCTTTGTTTCTTTTTTCCTTTCTTTCTGTCTTCCTTTGTGGATTGATGGCTTTCTGTGCTGGCAAACTGAATCCTTTCTTTTTATATTTTGTGCATGATAACCACAAAGCAAATGCCTATAGTAGTTGCAAAAACATACTTTATCATGGGGCTTACATACAATATTTTGTCTTCATAACAGGCTACTCTGAGCTGTTAGTAACTTTAATCACATGAACACTCCTTCTCTACCTCCCAGATTTTATAATTTTGATGTGAAAATTTTCCCTTTTTTTGGTAATTTGTATTATTTAACTATTTGTTGTAGCTGTGGATGTTTTTCATAGTTTAATCTTTAACCTGTCATAGTAGGGATAAAATTCTTCGAAGACCACCTTTACAGTATTAAATAATTTCAGTATGACTATGTATTACGTTTTGAGATTTTACTTTCATATTTGTTTTTAATTAGCAGCCTTGTGTTTCAGCTTAAAGAATTCTCTTTAGCAATTTCAGTAAAGCAGGCCTAGTGTTGATGAACTCCTTTCATTCACCACCTTTTGTTTGTCTGAAAAAATTTTTATTTCTACCTAATTCCTGTAGGACAACTTTCCCAGATAACGTAGTTTCAGCTGGCAAGGTTTTTTTTTCTTCAGCATTTTGAATATAATAATTATCCTGTCTTAGTTGGGGACCTTGTCTCTATATCCCCACATTAACAAACCATCAGATGTTAACTTCTTCAGGAAGGAGATTTGACCTCGGTTGCGGCAACCTTCTTCACTTTCACCTTTTTTATCCTCTTAAAGAGCTGGCACTTAAGAACGGAATTCCAACATCATTCTCTGCTGCTATAGGAAACAGTTCTTCATATAGACAGTATATCTATGTGTCATCCTCACCATACAGTTACCTTCTTAAATTAATACCATTGACAAATTCAATTCACACTCAAATATTTATCTTATGTTTTATATACATTTAAGTGTGGTTATCAACATGCCCATGTGTGACAAAAGTTTATTAGCTAACTCGATCAACTGAAATTGTAAAAGTGATGCACAGCCAAAAGTTACTAATAGCGTGCAAACCTGGTCGTCTGCTCCCCAGATAAAAGTATAATTGGAGAATATTGGTCTGCCATTAATTTTTAATATACTGCCTAATTTAGGCAGTGTATTAAGGATCCTTGTTGAGTCACAAGGTAATATATCTCCCTGAAACTTGTTAGAGGTTGCTAAATATTATGCAACTGAGGCTAGTAAAGAATTGGTATAAGTCCCTAAAGAACAGTTCTAATAAATGATGTGTTATTTATTCCATTAGCATTATTTGCTCTTCAACTCCCCAGTCCCAATAATTTTAGTATAATCCTTATTTTTTATAAACAACAGATCTAAAATAAAAAGAAAGAGAATTTCTATGGCAAAAATGAGAATCAGCAGACATAGTCAAATTATAATTGCCAGCTGCATTCTGATTAATTTCTCATAATTTCTTTCCCTGTTAAGAAATAGAGAAGAAGGAAGATTGCAAGTGGTTTATTTCCAGCTACAAGTATAATTATGATGCTCCACCAAGTGTCATCAGCATTTAAATGAAGAAGGTCATTTCAGCATAAAGAATAAACTTTCACTCATTTGTCTCCATTCTCAAATGTATTACGAATATGTCTCATCAAAGAATGAGAAAAGAAAATTAATATGTATTTCCCCTTAATTGTAGGGAAGTGCTTTTCACATGGATGGCCTCTCACTGGTGTTGTCTATTCAAATTCTGGAAGCTTTGGGAAGAGAAAAGTGATAATGTCACTGGTCCCTGTGGGGTACATTATTAACACCTCGGCATTCTGGGGATAAGGTGAAGGTACTTTGCTATAGACCAGTTTAGTTTTGTCGAATTTCACCACCAGTTTAATGGTCTCAGCTGAGTCTACTGACAAGGCATATTTTGACAGACTTGTAGATAGTTTTACATACATTTAGCCCATGATACCATAAGTAGAAATAATAGACTATTTAAATATAACTGCTTATATATCAGATACATATCTGAATAATATCACAAACAGTAATATTTCCTTTGGGAATAGGAAAATGGTTGCCCTATAATAGAAAGATTGGGAATCACACGCATTTGGATCTGTTAGGGGTGGGAGTTTTGGGGAGGTATTTATTCCCTACAATTTTTCCTTCTTTGGTTATAAAGTTCATTAGTGTTACACTCTTCATTCCCTTTCTCAATTCTCCCTGGAGAAGGGGAAATTCTTATACTACACAACTGCTAAATTTGTAAAGAACCAATTTAACATTTTCAGGTTAGCTCTGCCCTTCTTCCTCTTGGGAGTTGGGAGAAAGCTTTCTTGGTCACTCTAACCGACTACGGCAGCAGGGCTGCCAGTCCTGTACTATCTGTAACCATGTGGGTAGTTCTGTCTAACTCTAAGATGAAGGAAGCTCACTTGCTTATATATAAAGGCATGTCTCCAACTTTGCACTGACCAAAAATAAAGTTGATATTTTTAAACTTCATCTGTGTCTCTTTGTTTTATTTTTGAATTTATCCAGAACCTAGCTATGGGACAGGGATGCTATGTGTTTCCCTCCCTTCCTTAAAGATCCCCAACATTTCTCGCATGGACCAGGAGCTCTGAAAAATAAAACAGATGAGTGAAATCCAAGACCAAATGGACATGTGGTAAGGCTTTGGGAGGGACCACCAAGGTATTTAATGTTAGATTTGGAATGTATTATTTTGGCTAGACATTTTGAACTTCTATTTTTCCTTTCTTTGTCTTATTTTTTGAGATGTATATGAGACTAGCTTTTAAAGGCTATGACATAAAGAAGAGACGTTAAGTCTTTGGGAACATAATATTTTGATGTCATTGGGTCAAATAGGTTATAGCAGCTTTGTCCACATGTAAATGACTGGGTTCTTTAGAGCCCAGGACTTAGGCAAAGGGTGTTGGCCTTGGTTAAGGACTCTGGCCTCAGTCAAATCCTTGGTAGCCTGGGGGACCTAAAAATAGGGACGAAATAGGAAGCTCTCAGCAAGTTGCAAGTTGCAGGTGACCCAGTCATTATACAGAATAAACACAACTTTTTGAAAGTAGTTGTGGCCAAGGCAAAGTTCAGTCGTTACAGGTCTTTTCAGGCCTTGAGGGCATTATTGGACAGAATATTTGCTGATTTAGAGTGACAGGGCGCTGAGTTCTTCTAGTTTTACAGAGGGTACTATTGCAGCTCTGCCTTTAAATTGTTAGTGCCAGGCCTGTTTAGGCTTCCCAAATTATTCTTGCTTTTATGTTTTGAATTATTTTCAAGGCCCAGAAAGGAGAAAACATCAATAGTAGCTTTGGATTTGTGAGGCTTGTCCACAAATTCCCTTTGATTCTAGACTGGTTTTATTTACACTTTTATTATAAAATTATAATTAAAATGAGAAACATTCTCAGGGAAACAAGTTTTGGGTGTCCAAGTATGATTTATATAAAAGGACACAGCAGCAATAGTAGTAGCCCAGGAACGAACACCTGCTCCTAAAAGAAAGATGATGCTATGACAGTGCATACAGTCCATACCCAGTTCTAGAGGTAGTAGAAATCCAGAGGTTTTGAATATACTTCTGAGTGACCAAAAAGGCACTTTAGTTAAGACCTGGTATTTGGTACTCTCAAGAATGCAAATTTCTCAACTTTGTGGGAAAACGGCAGTGGCTCTTTGCCACTCTAAAAGAGAAAGCAAGACACACAGGTGGATCCTCCCTCCCCAAGACAGGCAAATCTGTGGTGCCTAAATTAGCTTCTTGCTGAAAGATCCATCCCAGTGGAATTTAATTGTATAGGTTAAGGATTGTAGACAACTAGCATGGATTTATCTGCATCCTTTTCCCCTTTCCTCAGAGAACACTGAGTCTCTGCTTTGGTCTTTGATAACACTGGCTTCTGGAAAAATAGTTTGCAAGAGATGATTAATATGGGCACTAGAGATTGGTTTGTTTTTTAAATTTGGTAGCCATGGAGCCAATGTTATAATAATCTCTTATTTCTTATTCCTCCTTTGGATTCCTTAAAGTGAGGTGCATCAGAGACTTGATATTACAAATTTTGAAGCCCTAAATGAAGGAACTGCATCTATTTCTGTGATATACATCTCAGAAGGTGGCTGCTGAAAGAAGACCAACTTCACCCAGGCATTCAGAATTGCCCTGACCGGGACTGAGCTGAATGATAAACTTGAGAGGATAGTTTGAGGTCTTAATTACAATTTATAAATTTTAAACTTCTAACATTTAACTCCAAAGGGGAAAATAATTTGATATTGAACTTAAATGTATTTGAACTTCATTTTGGCTTTACTTGAAAAGATATTTTATCTTTGAACTTCAGTTTTGTCCTGGGATTTGTATAATACTTCATAAATCTTTATATTTAGAGCTGGGATATTTTGATGGTCTTGGCATCTTGCTACTAGAGAAATTTAATGCTTTCTTCCTTTTTGTCATTAAATCTCATTGAAAAACCTCTGGCATGCTGTTGAAAAATGTAACTGGACATAATTTGGAAATTAAAAAAAATAGAGAATCAATTTTTAACTTTAGGTTGAGACTGACCTTAAAGTTTATATACATAATGTAATGTACATATCAATTTCTGGGCATTCTAGAGGCAAATTCTACAGTGGTCCAGGAATACCAAGGTAATCCAGTGAATTTGATTCAGGAATTTGGAGAACAACCTCATGAAAATGAGAGTAAAATTATCTCGAAACTTGTGTATCTCCTCCTCTGAAGGCTGAGCATGAGTTTAATGGGTGAAAAGAAAAATTAATCTGGGGAATATAGAGGTGAAAGCTTCTTCCCCATTCCAGATGTTTCCTTCCATGTGTATGCAGAGACATTAAAGTTATCCAGAATCCTCTCTGTGACCTTTCACTCACTCAGCCCTAGAGGAAGCTGACTGGCAAATTGGGGAAGGCTAAGCCTGGTGTGGTCATCCCCTCTCCTCTACTTTAATCGTGAGCATAAGCTACTTTCAGGAGCAAGCTTTCTCCTTAGTTTGCCCTATAGTCTAGACAGAAGGTGAGGAGGGAAAGTGGAGTGTGGAGGGATGAGAGTGAAAGGACTGCCCCAGTCCTGTGCATGCAAATCTGCCCAATGCTGGGATTAAGTATTAGCAAGCACATGTGCTCAAATTTAACTTTTAATAGAAAGATGATCCCTTTTCTTCTATCTGCCACTACTTGATTTATTTCTCAATCTGCTTCAGGGAAAGGGACATGATACTCTTTTTGTTTTTCTTTTGTTGGCAGAGTCTGGCTCTGTCACCCAGGCTGAAATGCAGTGGTGTGGTCTTGGCTCACTGCAACCTCTGCCTCCTGGGTTCAAGCGATTCTCTTGCCTCATCCCTCTGAGTAGCTGGGACTACAGGGGCACATCACTGCGCCCGGCTAATTTTTGTGTTTTTAGTAGAGATGGGGTTTCACCACATCAGGGGGTCTCAAACTCCTGACCACAAGTGATCTGCCTGTCTCGGCTTCTCAAAATGCTGGAATTACAGGCGTGAGCCACCTCCCCTGGCTGGGATATGATACTCTTAAATTGGCTTTTGAAGACTTAAAGACTCCCTCTAGGGCCAGGACTGACCTCTATGACCTCTATGATTGGCTAGTAATGTGATCAGGCCATGTTTCTGAAACTTAGTTTGCTCATTTGTAATGCTAAAACATAAAAAAAAAAGAAAAGAAAGAAAGATTAACCCAGCCGCAGACCGAACTGGTCATTTGCAGGCCTCTGATTTAAAGCAGCAGCCTTGGCTCCCTGGATTCAGCCTCCCTCCTAGGGGAATGTACCGATGGGCCTCCCACCTTGCTGGGAATTCCAGGGCTGGAGTATGCAAAACTCTTAGGTCTCTGTTGTGCCCAAGTGGCTGCTCTGCTAGGACTCCACACAGCTCTGTGTATCCGGCCAAAGGCCCTGGTAGCATAGGCTTTTAAGGGAATCTCTTGATCCGCTGGTTGCAAAGATCCATGGGAGAAGCGTGGTTTCCTGGGCAGGATGGTACAATCACTCATCGTTTCCCTTGACTGAGCACGGGAGTTCCTTTGGCTCCGTGCTGCTTCCGCTTGTGCTGTCGCCATACCTAGCTTTTCTTCGTTCTCTATGGTTAGAGCTGTTTGCCTATGTTAGTCCCAAAGCAAGAACCTGGATATTTCAGTTGAAGGTGCGGAATTCACTCTCTGCTTTCATTCCTCCTCATGAGTACCATGGACCGCATCTCTTTCTAAATGGCTATCCTGGCACCTCCTGAGATTATTCTTTAGAATAAGAATGCTCCCAACACCCCTACCATCAAATGCCATTTCTAGGCAGGATGGACTCAACTATTTATTGCAATTTGTATTTTTAAACAAAAAATATAAAATAAAATAGAACAAAACAAAACTGGACTGAACTGAGTTGAGTTGAGTTGGACTAAGCTGAGCTGAGCTGAGCTGGATTGGATTGGATTATAGGTAGATTGTATCACAAATGGTCCACCTGAACAGATAAGGTAAATGAGGCCACAGGATTACATAACTTGCCTATAGTCACTTACTTTATTAGTTGGAAAAAAATCCTGTTTTACCAAGCCCAGCAATACACTCTTCCCACTATACTGCTTCTGATAATTTGCTTAGTTTTGAAGCAATGTTTTAGTTTGTTTGCTAGTATTTTGTTTTCATGCCTAGACTTTTCATCTTAACTTACTTTTGTAATTAGATAGAAATCACTGGAAGAAGGAGAAATGTAATATTTAAGAGTTTGTTTGTTTTTTTTTTAACTCATGTAGGAAATCACTTTAGACATTTGTATAGCCACGTTCACCTACTCTGGTTCACCAGTTGGGCATATCATAGTGTGGATAATGAAGAGACTACCCAAGAGATCACAGACCCAGGATTAGCATTCAGCACTTCAAGTGCATATTTTAAATTTTGCATGATGAGAAAATTCAGGCCGGGTACAGTGGCTTACGCCTGTAATCCCAGCACTTTGGGAGGCCAAGGCGGGTGGATCACTTGAGGTCGAGAGTTTGAGACCAGTCTGACCAATATGGAGAAACCCCGTCTCTACTAAAAATACAAAAAAAGTAGGTGGGCGTGGTGGTGCATGCCTGTAATCCCAGCTACTCAGGAGGCTGAGGTAGGAAAATCGCTTGAACCCAGGAGGCAGAGGTTACAGTGAGCTGAGATCGCACCACTGCACTCCAGCCTGGGAAACAAGAATGGAACTCCATCTTAAAAAAAAAAAAAAAAGAGAGAGAGAGAAAATTCAAACTTGTGTCAAAGAAGAAGAATATAAAGCACCTACATATGCCCATGACTGTTTTCACCATTACCAACATATGGCCAGTTGTACTCCATCTAAGTTCCTGTCCTAGATTACTTTGCAGCAAATCTTAGACATCAAACCATTTCAATATGTATTTCCAAACATAAGGATTCTTTTTGTAATACAACCACAATATTATGACCATTCTTCGAATACTAAAAATGACTTTAAATCATCCAATACTCTGTCTCATATATTTTCAAGACTTATTTAGCTGAATCAGAATAAAAATAAGATCTACAGTAATTGGTTATGTCTGTTTTAAATTACTGGTTTTCTTCTCTCTTTCTTCCTTTGAAATTCATTTGTTTAAGAGATCAGATCTTTTGTTATTAATGCCTTGAAATTTGCTGATTTTATCTCAGAATTAATATGCTGCTGTGTCCCCAGTACTTCCCACAGGATGTTTCATAGGTGGCCGTGTATTATTCCATCAGGAGCCACGTAACCTTGTGTTGTCTCTTTTTGTGATGTTAAAGTCATCAGTGATTGATATGGTTTGGCTGCGTCCCCACCCATATCTCATCTTGAATTCCCATGTGCTGTGGGAGGGTCCTGGGGGAAGGTAATTAAATCGTGGGGGCAAGTCTTTTCCATGCTGTGCTTGTGATAGTGAATAAGTCTCATGAGATCTGATGGTTTTAAAAGGAAGAGTTCCCCTGCACAAGCTCTCTCTCTTTGCATGCTGCCACCCATGTAAGACGTGACTCGCTCTTCTGTGCCTTCTGCCATGATTGTGAGGCTTCCCCAGCCATGTGGAACTTTATGTCCAATTAAAACTGTTTATTTTGTAAAATGCCCAGTCTCGGGTATATCTTAATCAGTAGAGTGAAAATGGACTAATACAATAAATTGGTATTAGTAGAGTGGGGCATTGCTGAAAAGATACCCAAAAGTATGGAAGTGACTTTGGAACTGGGTAACAGGCAGAGGTTGAAACAAGTTTGGAGGGATCAAAAGAAGACAGGAAAATTTGGGAAAGTTGGATCTTCCTAGAGACTTGTTGAATAGCTTTGACCAAAATGCTGATAATGATAAGGACAATGAAATCCAGTTTCTCAGACGGAGAAGAGGAACTTGTTGGGAACTGGAGCAAAGGTGACTCTTGTTATAGCAAAGAGACTGGTGGTATTTTGCTCTGCCCTAGAGATTTGTGGAAATTTGAACTTGAGAAAGATGATTTAGGGTATCTGGTGGAAGAAATTCTTAAGCAGCAAAGCATTCAAGATGACTTGAGTGCTGTTAAAAGCATTCGGTGCTTCAGACTCCAGAACTGTCGATCCACTGACAGCTGCTCCATGTGCCTGCAAAAGCTGCAGACACTCAATGCCAGCTCGTGAAAGCAGCTGGGAGGGAGGAGGGAGGCAGTAACCTGCAAAGCCATGGGGTGGAGCTGCCCAAGACCATGGGAACCCACCTCTTGCATCAGTGTGACCTGGATGTGAGACATGGAGTCAAAAGAGATCATTTTGTAGCTTTGAGATTTGACTGCCCCATGGATTTTGGATTTGCATGGGGACCCCTTTGTTTTGGCCAATTTCTTCCATTTGGAGTGGCAGTATTTACCCAATGCCTGTACCCCCATTGCATCTAGAAAGTAATTAACTTACTTTTACAGAGTCATAGGTGGAAGGCACTTACCTTGTCTTGCATGTGGACTTTTGAGTTAATGCTGAAATGAGTTGAGACTCTAGAGGATTGTTGAGAAGGCGTGATTGATTTTGAACTATGAAGATAAAAGATTTAGGTGGAGCCAGAGGCAGAATGATATGATTTGGCTGTGTCCCCACCAAAATCTCATCTTGAATGCCCACATGTTGTGAGAAGGACCCGCTGGGAGGTAATTGAATCATGGGGGCAAGTCTTTCCATGTTATTCTTGTGATAATGAGATCTGATGGTTTTAAAAAGAGGAGTTACCCTGCACAAGCTCTCTCTCTCTTTGCTTGTTGCCATCCATGTAAGATGTGACTTGCTCCTCCTTCTGAGGCTTCCCCAGCCATGTGGAACTGTAAGTCCAATTAAACCTCTTTCTTTTGTAAATTGCATAGTCTTGGGTATATCTTTATCAGTAGCATGAAAACGGACTAATACAGAGATCATTGCCTGACTCTATTAGTGATGATATTCTAATTCTACCATTTTTCTACATTTATTAGATGAAATATAGATTTAAAAATTTCTTCTTGTCACTTATTTGTTGCATAGGAAAAACACAACAAATGCTTGATTTTTTCCTAATATATTGCAGTTATCTGTGGCTAACACACCCCAAAACTTAGTACCTTAAAACAATACCATGCCAGCCATGGTGGCTCACGTCTATAATCTCAACACTTTGAGTGGTTGAGGCTGAAGGGTTGCTTGAGCCCAAGAGTTTCAGAACAGCCTGGGTAACATAGCAAGACCATATCTTTACAAAAAAATACAAAAATTAGCCAGGCATAGTGGCTTGCACCTTCCAGCTACTCAGGACCCTGAAGTGGGAGTATCACTTGAGCCTGGGAGTCAAGGCAGCAGTGAGTCATGATTGCTCACTGCACTTCAGCCTGGGTGACAGAGAGAAACCCCGTCTCAAAAAACAAAACAAACAAAAATTCAATACCAATTATTTTATTGTTATATCTCACAGTTCTGGGGGTTGGCTGCATTCAGCTAGTTGATTCACATTTGGAGTTTCTCATATGGTTGCAGTCAGACTGTGACTGGAGCTGAAGTCATCTTGAAGGCTCATCCTTACTCACGTGTATGGAAGATTTCAAGTGGGTTTGTCTTCGGAAACACCTACACATGTCCACTTCCACTCTAGCCAGTGGCTTTCTCCAGCATAGTGGTTGATTTTTAAGAGTAACAGCTGTATCATATTTTATGACCTAGTCTTGGAAATCACAGACCAAAATCACAGGTCTGCCAAATTGAAGGGAGGGAGCATGGACCCCACACCTCAGTGGGAAGAATGAAAATTTACATTGTACGATCACATGAGATGGTAGATCTCGTGGCTATCATCTTAGAAAATACAGTTTGATACATTTCTTTATCACTTTTTGCTAAAATTCATTGTTACAGCATCCAACAAAGTTGATCCAATTCTTTTTATCTTTATTATTATTATGAACTCATTGAAGTTAATACATTTTATATATTCCAATCATTACAGTTACTGCTTCCACGCATATATAAATTCATGCATCTTGACAAGTGAAAGACTCGTTAAATTACATCTTAGTTCTTTTGATACAACTGCACAGGTTTTGAAAGTCTCTTTACTTCCTGGCATGGCATGATATTCCAGGCTCATCCTGAACATTTCTCATTCCAGAAACAGAATCCTTCATTTCTCTAAAAGCTCTCGTTCCTTTTAAGATAAAATGCAGTATGAGTCCCTTCCTTCTGATATTTCAGATGCAAATTTAGAACTCAGTTTTTACTCACCTCATTGATCTTGTGTCCCTATCTCCTTCCCCCATGCTAAAAATACTAACTCCCAGTAATACCAACATAATTAAATATATGCTCCATTCCACAAAGGTAGCAAATAATCTCAGAATAAATACCATCAATAAAATTAGTAAAAGTAATTTTTATACCCAAATGTCCTATACCCAAAGTTTTGTTTTTTAGGTATATCTGTCTCATAATGAATAAATAATCAAACTATGCTATTCCAAAGTCACTTGAAATAACCCTTCCCTGTGTGGTTGTGTCACTACCTCCATGCAGTTAGATTCATTTGCTCCTTTTTCTGAAGAATTTCATTTTAAAGATTTAATGTAATTAGTAATGTAAAATATTTACATAGTGACAAAATCAAATCTGCAAAATAAGATGCATTCAGGAAAGTCTAACTTTTATTTCTGTCCTTTCCTCTTCCTTCTCCTTTCCCCATCAGTAACTTTTTATTTCAATATTGATTTGTTTATATTGTGATAAAATACGTACGTATTTTAATCTCACTCCCTTGTTAAATTAGTAGATGCATACAATACATGCCTTCTGCTTTTTGCTTTTTTCACCTAATAATAAATTTGGACAAAGAGAGGTGCTATTGAATAATCATGAAAAAAGAGATCTGAGGATTCAACAGCACCCCTCTTTGTCCAGGAAAATTACATACATGTGAAGCTTGTAGCAGCAGGGGGTGACATGAAAAAGCACTTGATGCTTTTAAGCAAAGCAGCAGACAGCCTCTGTGATGGTGACTTAGTGGACAGCCAGATCCGGAGTAAGCAGCACTGGAGTCTTCTGCCTACGCAGGCCATTTATGCGTGTGCTTCCTGGAGAGTTGATGAGGGGGTTCATGACCCAGTTTCCCACCTTCCCGGGCTGGCTGGGGAAGCACTAGTCTACAGGCAAACACGGTCGTATTGTTCAGGACCTGGCCTTGCATATGAGTCTCAGAACTTACTCCAGCAAAAGGACCGTAAACATGGATTATTTGTCACATCTAAGGGACGCACTTGTACAGCCCTTGACCTCACAAGGAGTCGATAGGGTGCAGGATGTTGTTGCACTTATGGACACATATTATTTGATGAAAGAAGATTTTGAGAATATCATGGAAATTAGCAGCTGGGGTGGCAAACCTAGTTCCTTTTCAAAGCTGGATCCCAAGGTGAAAGCAGCCTTCACAAGAGCTTACAATAAGGAAGCCCACCTTACTCCGTATTCACTTCAAGCCATAAAGGCATCTAGACACAGCACAAGCCCATCCCTGGATTCGGAATACAACGAAGAGTTAAATGAAGATGACTCTCAATCTGATGAGAAAGACCAAGATGCTATAGAAACCGATGCCATGATCAAGAAAAAGAAAAAATCTTCAAAGCCTTCAAAACCAGAAAAAGATAAGGAGCCCAGAAAAGGAAAAGGAAAAAGTTCGAAGAAATGAAACCATTTTTCACTAGCGACAGCCACTTTTTACTCTCCCTCCTGACCAGTCCAGCTGGTCTAGAGAAAGACTCGTTTTTTCCCGGAGCAACCATGTTTTAGCATAGTGGGATGACCTGGTGTCCCATTACAAATAAAGGGTGGTATGGCTAGAAGGGTATGAGTAGTAGGCTTATGTACACCTCTTATAGGGGTTGATAGGACTTCTTGGGTCCTCCACTGTCCCTTGTCAATCTAGTTAGAACGTGCTTTTGAATGACTGTAGAATTGGAACTAGAAATTACACCTGGGCCTTGGAGTCAGATTTTAGTTAACAATAATGAGCCTGGGAGCAATAGTACTAAGTCGTCTTTTGTAGGCTTAAGAATTTATCCTAATGGCCTTTATAGGACCAATGCTGATTTTTTTTTTTTAAAGGTAGTTCCTATTATGTGGTGAAATTTTGTAAATAAATGATTATACAAAACAGTCACCACCTAGATCTGGGTATTCTTTGTACACTATCAGATATCTTTCAACGCATAAATTAGGAATAAAAATGTTCCACATGATACATGTACAAATTCTTTTTAAGATTTTCATCTTGTACAGCAAAATATTACGTTGGTATATTACTTCCTTATTAATTTGCAAATGATTGGATTAAAAAGCTCACTGTATTCCAATAAATAAATAAATAAATAAATTTGGAGATAGTTGCACAGCAATGTATAAAAATATTTCTCCTGTTCTTTCAGAACTGCATGCTCCTTTGTTTGACGGTACCATTGCTTATTCAACTGGAACCCTACTAAGGACATTTGAGTTGTTTCCAGTCTTTTGCTATCACAAATAAGCCTGCAGTGAATAGCTTCATGATTATCTGTCTTTGTATTTTTTGCAGTGTATTTCAGGGGTAGATTTTTAGAAACGAGAGCTTTTATTCACATGCAATTTTGCTGTGTAGTGCCAAATTTTGTTTCATAGGTGATGTAACAGTTTGCTTTCCCATCAGCAGTATGTGACACTTCCTAGCTTCCTCAGCCTTACCAAATATATCATGTTGTCAAACTTCTGCTTTTTTGCCAATCTGATAGGTTGTACTTTAAAAAAACTCTATCCTGTGCTTCAAAGAGTTACATTTAGATATGGAACATGAAAATAAGTTATCATCTTAATTGAAGAGAATTTAACATCTTGTGTTTTAAAAAAGAAAGGCAAATATTTTTTCTCTTCTCATGACTATTCAGCAATAGGCCTTTTCTTGCATTTCATTGCACATTATCTAGTTAAACAAATGTCCTGCAGTTAACAGAACAGAAAAAGAAGTTGTTTCTGGAATGCATTTGACTGGAATTTATCCTCATATACACACCTTGTCAGACAACTCCCAGTTTGAGATATTACTTAGTAAAACTAGGATGACCCTGGGCTAGTGTCTAAATAGGCCGATTGTCATCCAGCCTCAAGGGGTGTGACCTTCTCCCTGCTTGGTGCACCTGAGTCAGTGTGCTGTAACCATGCCCAGGGACCTAACAACCTTCACCAGCCAGCTTCACAGCCTTTTCCTGACAAGTTAATTTTCTCCCATTTTACTATTTAACCTTCCCATAACCCCAATCTGTGCTAGGTTTGATGATCAGGACTTTGGTGACCCCCATAGTAATGCAGCATTTCTACCCAGTTTCTCTTCCATTTTTAATGAATGAAGAGAGAGGAAAGAGCAAGGACAGATGGAAAAACACACATTTTTATAGCATGTATTTTTAGGTATTTAGCAGCCATGCACCTCTTCTACAGTGATATGAAATAACGAACTGAACTATAGCTTTCTATTTGTTTTCCTCTTCTATTCTCTACTTTAGCTTTCTGTTCAGCATTGTTTATTTCTACTTTCCCATTCTTCTGTTCCCAATTATGCTCAGGCAAAAAATCTCCTTTTTCTGTATCTTATTAAAAATTATTTTTTATGGCCGGGTGCGATGGCTCAAGCCTGTAATCCCAGCACTTTGGGAGGCCGAGACGGGTGGATCACAAGGTCAGGAGATCGAGACCATCCTGGCTAACATGGTGAAACCCCGTCTCTACTAAAAAATACAAAAAACTAGCCGGGCGAGGTGGTGGGCGCCTGTAGTCCCAGCTACTCGGGAGGCTGAGGCAGGAGAATGGTGTGAATCCGGGAGGCGGAGCTTGCAGTGAGCTGAGATCCGGCTACTGCACTCCAGCTTGGGCAACAGAGCGAGACTCCGTCTCAAAAAAAAAAAAAATTATTTTTTATTTTTAAGCTATTGGATAAAATACTAGCTAAATGAGAATAAGCTGAGTCATATCTCTTTAATTGTTTAAAGCAATAGCAAGCATTTTCTCAGTTATGAGCTTTTTTAGGTTACCCTTTTAAAATAGGGACTTTCTTTTAAAAAGCTTATAAGAACTATGGATGCACATTATAATAAGAAACTAGAATTGGAGGCAGAAAACACATTACCAAGGTGTATAACTCACTCATAATTCTTTTTTTCTTGTTGTTGTTGTTAGAGGCATTTCCTTTTTTTAAAATTTGACTTTAAGTTCTGGGATACATGTGTAGAATGTGCAGGTTTGTTACATAGGTATACATGTGGCCACGGTGGTTTGCTGCACCTATCAATCCATCATCCAGGTTTCATGCCCTGCATGCCCTAGGTATTTGTCCTAATGCTCTCCTTCCCCTTGTCCTGCATCCCCCGACAGGTCCCAGTATGTGACGTTCCCCTCCCTGTATCCATGTGTTCTTATTGTTCAATACCACTTATGAATGAATGAGAACGTGTGGTGTTTGGTTTTCTGTTCCTGTGTTAGTTTGCTGAGGATAATGGTTTCCAGCTTCATCCATGTCCCTGCAAAGGACATATACTCATCCTTTTTATGGCTGCATAGTATTCCATGGCATATGTGAGCCACAGTTTCTTTATCCAGTCTATCATTGATGGGCATTTGGGTTGCTTCCAAGTCTTTGCTGTTGTAAATAGTGCTGCAACAAACATGCATGTAATTCTTGCTGAATTCTAGACATGGGATTGAATGCTACTTGTCCTGGAAATACAGTCTTCTTATATCTCATGACATGCAACTTTTTGCTTCAAAAAATATAAAAACTTTTTGAATTGAATATTACAGGCTTCGTCTGATGTCTTGTAGGCCAACAAACTGTTCTTACATTTGGACAATACTGGTTGTAAATGAATTCAAATAGAGCAATATAAACAAAAGCATCCCAACTCTTTTTTTAACAGAAGTTTGTGGATATGAAAAAGAGTTGACTAAAGTCTTGCCTACTTGCCTTGTTGGGAAAATTTTTTCAATGACAAAAACAACCTACTGTGTTCTGAAATTCTTAAATCAATCACTTAAACAAAAACATTTAACCTTTCTTATAGTTTCATTGTCAAACATTGTTCAGCTAATCATTTTCAAGAAATATCATTTACTATGTCATTTCACTAAAGGAAAACTTACACTTTAAGATATGTGCCTTTGAAGATGGGAGAATAGAGAATTATTTTTTGCTGTTCTTTTTTCCAGGATTTGGGAAATATATTAATGGCCTGAGAAAAATAAGCTTTATTTAGGTGGACAAATGTCATCAACACAATATCAGACAGGTTGTTTGTTGGATATCAGATAGGTGTTTGTTGGATATCAGATAGGTGTTTGTTGTATGCCATATAGTTTTTTTCTCCTCTAGAGTCAGGGGAAGTATTTTATCTTTTCAAATCCGTCTCATATGTTCAGATGAGGATAAGGTATAGATGAAATAGGTCATTAAGTCTGTAAGTTATTTATTTTCTCAAAGATTTGAAAATACTTGTAAGCTATAACTCATTTCAGAATAAGTTACACATTTCTACTTCTTCTCTACCCTCTCCTCCACTCTAGCAAACATACACACATACACAGACAGACAAAATGGCGTAACTGAGGGTAGCAACAGCAGCCTTGAAATAAATTGCAAACTAAGAGCTTTATGCTATCAAGAAGGTCAAGGAAGCCAAAGAAAAAGAAAAAAAAAAAAGTCACTTTGGAAAAAAAAGTCTCTGAGGAAACAGAAAATATCCACAAAGATAAGAAACAATAAAAAGTACGAACACTTAAGCTCTTGAACAGGGGTGCTATCAGCCTATTATATGGAAGATTTAACACACACTTAAGCAAATGGTAAAATCTGTCTGTCTACCACATCAGTTATGACCAGTTAGGGGACTGGAACAGTAGCACCTGGAAAATGACCTTTCCAAAACACTGACAATCTCAACATGACATTGTCACGCAGTGAGTAGCTTAAAATGTGAGAAAAAAAAAAAGTGTCTCAGAAATTCTCTCTAAAATCTCTACCTATCTCCTATTTATGTCTCTGCATCTTACATTTAACAGGCATCTAGAATGAATGTACGCTTTATATTTTAAAGGCTTTTTTTAAATGAAGTGTGAAATTACGTTACAATATCCTGAGTAGAACTCAAACACTAGTAGAAAAATTATATTTACATAAAATTTAATCTAGATGTATGTTGTCAAATCAGTTGTGTGCAACCAAATGACTATGGTACTTGCACATTTGCTCTGTTTGATAATGCAATAGCTGCCTCTCTTTTATTTTATGTGTTATGATGAGTGTGGTTACACTCCTATACAATACTCCCTCCCCATTTCCCCTGCCGAGACACACATATATATATACTTATACTCACTGGCTTATATTGATTTTGCTGTTATTGTTGCTCTCTGGTATCTTAAGGTAGACTTTCTTCTCTTTCACACATGTATCTTCTGATTATGGTACATATACATTTATTAGAATTAACAGAAGCCACTTGAATTTACAAACCCATAGGTTGTAAAGTTTTGTGGGTTTTTTTTTGGCTTGTGGGACCAAAAAGATAATGCAAACATTGTAGCAATGTTCTTCCTGTGAATGGTTGCATAAGATGATGCAGAAGATATAATACCTCAAGAAGAGGAGATAAAGTACCTGGAGTAAAAGCTTTCACGGAGAGCTCTTGGTTGATGGTGTAAAAATAAAAGTGATTTACTGAACGCACTTTAACTCAAACATGTATATTCAAATGTACACATTCCTTTAATAAATATTCACAAGATTTAATTTAATATTATTTCAATGCTTTTTCAATGGCCTCTTAGAACACAAGTTAATGAAGTTGGGAAGTATGAATTCATTTCTTCTAATCATGAATAATAACAACTCACATCTTTGAGCGTTCCAATGTGTTCTTCTGCAAAGTGCTAATTTCTTCACATGTATTATCTCAATCAGTTTTATTCATCTGCCTTTTATTCCTTCTCTTCCCCCTTCTTTCACCTAAAATCATAATTTATGTTTGCTTTTTAGGAGAAAGATTACTCTTTGGACAGGTCAGAGCAAATATGGCAGATTTGCAGCTCACAGAAAAGATTAAATCATGTAACTTCAAAGATAATTTAAAGCCTGGTATAGTTCAAGGTATTGAAGTGACAGAAGTCAGAAGATGGGTAGGAAAGGTAGCAATGCCTAAGCAATTGCCTAAAGGATCATCTAAATTCCAAAAACCATTACTGTGACTTTTATTTGGACCAATTAATCTGATAACTTCACATCGCAAATACCTCACTTATAGCATAAATCTGTTTTCATGGTGTTGGTCCCTTGTTTTATGCCACAGTGTCCTATTTTCCTTGCAAATGGTGATAATTTGTTACACAAGATATCTAAAGATTTTCTCACCTACAAATACTTGTTAAATATGATCTATATTTTGATACGGGAAAATTCTATTCAATTGTCTCCATATATTAGTTTTGCTCAAATGTTTAAGATTGTTGATAAGAAATTTCTTTAAATTTAGTTTTTCTTACTTTGTTTCTTGACAATTCAGCAGATTGTAACAATAGGGGGCTCTCTCATCATGGAGTATAAATAAATTAGAAAATTATATTAACACTGGCTTTTATTTAAAAATTACTATTAAAACTGGTTTCAAAGTACATGTTAAAATTGACTTACTATTATGTTTTCTATATCTATAAAGTTTAAAGGATTTTTTTATTATGGAGTATCTGTCAATTCTTTGGATCATCTAGTTTTCATACTCTCATTTAACATTAAAACTTGTGTGAGAGAAAAAACCCTTTTTTCACCTCACAGTCTGTACTTTTTATAGAATCCTGAAGATAGAATTCAATGGAACATCTGCTGTAGATGAGAATTTCTGTAAAGTAATGGATCCTTTTGTTCCTCTTTTGTTATAAAAAAGGTCATGTTGATTTGTAGAGGCAATTATTTTATATTCATTATATCATTAAGCATGTTTGAAAAATAAGAGGCTATTAGTGTTCCTAACTGCTTCCAAAATTCAATGGAATAACCATCTTGCTGAGTACATTTTCCATTAGGCATGACACAGCAGTTAAATGCAGTACTGCACTCTAAAACGGCCAGTCGACAGCCTGTGAGCATGTGCGCCCAGGCAGGAAAAGCATAATTTATGCTGCTCAAGAAAAAATTTATTTGGCTTGATTAAGTTGGACTCTCATTTGTGCAATTTAATCAAATATTTTAAAGAAGGATTAATTTTTCTCAAGTCAGCAGCTATGTCATTAGGCTAGCCCCTGAATGTTTGGTTTGTTGGCTTTCCAATAATGATCCAGCTAGCTAGTCCTTATCCTTCTTTGTCTTTCAATACAGTGTATCTTTATCTCCCTCAGAGGGCAGCTATGTGTTAACAGCAAATATTTTCCTACGGTAAAACTTCACTTTTAATGTATTTGCTAATATGCTCTATTTCTTGATTTACTTTATCAGTCTTTATGTGTACCACTTTTTCCAGTCGAAATTAAGATAGTTTTTTATTGCAGTACATTTTCTTATGTCATCTCAGCTACATAAAAGTTTTAACAAACAAATTTTGGAAAAACTATCTAAAAATCCCAGCAGCCCTAAAATTGTATCTTTTTCTAAATATGTTTCTATTAAGGAAAGTAGTGCAGGCTTACCTTGGTCTAATTCCAAATTAAATTTTTAATCTATTTAAATGTACCCTAATGTAATTATTTAGTTATCAATCCATCACTTGTGCATCTGCTTAGAAATGGGCAGGTGGTCCCTTTCAGAAATACCATTAGATAATGATAATGATTGCAATTAGATGATAATGATCTTGGTCATTTACAACATGCAGAGTCGTTTGTATAAATGATTTTATATAAGTATAGTATGTAGTTGGTAGGGAATCAAAAGCTACTTCCTTCCGAGGTTACAATTTCTCTAAGTAGATGAACTGAGTTAGGCATATGGGTTTGAGAAAGTTTATTGCATTTTCCTATCTAATAAGACAAATTGTGTAACTCTTGTCAGAGGGGTGGGCTGGGGCAGATTTATACCAATCCAACTGATACCCCCACCTTCCATGTGCTTTCTTCCTGGTTGTCTGGAGAATCCCAGTGACTACCTAAGCTCTGCTCATGGTCATAAAGCCCTGGCAACCCCTGCAACCCCTGCAACCACTTCATCTCCTAACAACACTTCAGCCTCAGCCTTCTCAGGGGTGAGATCTGATCTTCTCGACCACAGACTGTGGTTTCCTCAAGAGCTGCCCAGAGAATCCTTGTCAAATTACCCAGTTGTGCAGATGAGTTAACATGTTGTGCATCAGACTTTGACCAATAAGAGACAAGAAGGAACAAGAGCAAGCAAGTATATTTCCCTTCTTCCTCTCTTGAGGCTTCACTTATGACCCAGTGTGTCCAGAATTGGTGGGTTCTTGGTCTCACTGACTTTAAGAATGAAGCTGCGGGCCTTCGCGGTGAGTGTTACAGTTTTTAAAGATGGTGTGTCTGGAGTTTGTTCCCTCAGATGTTCAGATGTGTCTGGAGTTTTTTCCTTCTGGTGGGTTTGTGGTCCCACTGGCTTCAGGACTGAAGCTGCAGACCTTCGCAGTGAGTGTTACAGCTCTTAAAGGTGGTGCGTCTGGAGTAGATCATCCCTCCCGTCTGGAGTTGTTTGTCCCTCCCGTCTGGAGTTGTTCCTTGTCTCGCTGGCCTCAGGAGTGAAGCTCCAGACCTTCGCGGTGAGCGTTACACCTCATAAAGGCAACACAGACCCAAAGAGTGAGCAGCAGCAACATTTATTGTGAAGAGCAAAAGAACAAAGCTTCCACAGGGGCAAATGGGACCCCAGTGCGTTACCACTGCTGGCTCAGGCAGCCGGTTTTTATTCCCTTATCTGACCCCACCCACATCCTACTGATTGGTCCATTTTATAGAGAGCTGATTGATCTGTTTTATAGAGAGCTGATTGGTCCGTTTTGACAGGGTGCTGATTGGTGCATTTACAAACGTTTAGCTAGACACAGAGTGCTGATTGGTGCATTTACAATCCTTTAGCTAGACACAAATGTTCTCCAAGTCCCCATAGATTAGCTAGACACAGAGCACCAATTGATGCATTTACAAACCTTGAGCTAGACACAAAGTGCTGACTGGTGCATTTGGGGAGGAGGTTGGGGCATGGCGGGCTGCAGGTCCTGAGCCCTGCCCTGCGGGGAGGCAGCTGAGGCCCCAAGAGTTTCAGCATGGTGCAGGCAGGCCAGCACTGCTGGGGGACCCTCTGCAGCTGCTGGCCAGGGTGGTAAGTCCCTCACTGCCCCAGGCCAGTGGTGCCAGCCCGCTGCTCTGAGTGTGGGGCTTGCTGAGCCCGTGCCCACCTGGAACTTACACTGGCCTGGGAGTGCCACACACAGCCCGGTTATCATCTGAGCTTCTCCCTCCACACCTCCTGGCAAGCAGAGGGAACCAACTCCGGCCTTGGCCAGCCCAGAGAGGGGCTCCCACAGTGCAGCGGCAGGCTGAAGGGCTCCTCCAGCCCAGCCAGAGTGGACACCGAGGCTGAGGGGGTGCCAAGAGTTAGCAAGAGCCAGCGAGGGCTGCTAGCACATTGTTACCTCTCACCAGGAACCAATTGTGTTTTCTTGAGAAGCTGAGGCCAGCTTGGCAATGCAACACCATGTCTCAGTTTACCCTTGTTTCTTGTCTCAATTCTCAATTCCCCCTCCTTTTTTTTTTTTTTTTTTTTTTTTTTTGGCTTTTGCCTCCCTAAGATAATAAGCCCCAATATAGTTTTAGCATATGAGTTCTGTCTCAAGCTACAGTTCCAGGAAATTCAGGCTGAGACTAAGCTCTTTAAATAACTGTTCACATGTGTTTCCCTTTGCTTATCCAAGAAATTGTGACATTTACCACTTTCCTGAAATGACTAACCCCAATCTCCTGCACCACCCCCCCAGATATAAAATCAATTAACTGACATGGCCCAATAATTGGTTTTCATCTAGTCTCCACACATTCCAAAATGAGCTTCTGGGACAATAATGTAAGATGAGAAGGTCATTTTAAGTCTCCCGTATATTATGAATTATTGCATGGCTATGTTACATTACACAAGATTTTGAAAAGTACAATATAAATTTTTAAATGAGTTATAACATTGTCATATGCAATGTGAAAAATACAGGCCAAATAAGCATGCTTCTTTGCCTCATGTGAATCAATTCCATGGTATGTACTTTAGAAATACATTTGTTTCTTTATTAAACATAATTAAAGAAAATATGTGGTTTCACATTTTACAAAGTATTTTTATACACAAAATTCAACTGGATACACACCGTTAACCTGAGACATAGAGAAGATCTATATTAATGTTATTATTCTTACCATTTACATGAGGATAAACTGAGACTCAGAGAGGCTGAGTTTCCAGAGTTGGCAAGCAGCAGAAATGGGATAGAAAATTACTTTTCATTCTAGACTCTTTGATCTTTATACCCTGTCTTGCTGGTTTGCCACATTATATAGGGAGGAGAGGTAGACAATTCTAAAGAGTAAGTAGGACATATGAAATTTCTTGAGTAGGAATATATTGCATAACTACAAAAAAGGAGACTTTCTCACAACTTACACGACAATATATAATATTATTTTAGACTCACACAAATGGGTATGCAAATTTAATTTCTACAGTTTCTTTTTCCCCCTAAGACGTGAGAAAATTTAAGTATTTAAAGAAAATCTGTGGCCAACTCTGGTAATGTCCACGTTTCACATAACAGATAATACTGTCTGAAGGTAAAATGATTTGCGTCAGAAAGGCCTTAAAGCATCCTTATATTACAGCAGAATTCAATCATTGGATGGATACTGAAAAAAGTGACTCTTAAGGTCCTAAGATTGATTTGGGAAAAGTGTTTGTTCTTGGATAAATATCTGTTTACACCTGAGAAATGACGATAAGTTGGAACAAATGGGCACTTTTCTGAACAGAGAAAAGTAAATGATGGGAATCCTCAACAATAAATTCACTTAACATTTTTTATGATCTCAAAAGGAATTCCGTAGAGAAATCTATGTATTTCAGATTCACGGAAAGCCCTTCCGGGGGTGAAATGTAAAGCAGTCAGAGAAATACAAGAAGCCATGGTAGTATGTGGGTTTCACTTTATGCAAAACTAAAATAACATTTTTGGTGGGGAAATTGACCCAAAGGTTTAGAAGGATTGGTTTTGTTACCATGAGCCACCTTTCATAGTGAAAATGCATTGTAAACTACGAATTTTCCCTTCTGTGAAGGTATGACACTATCGTGCTGCTGAAGTAAAGCATAACAACCAAACACGATGTTTTATCAGGAAGGGAAGCAAGAAACAAAGTAGCAGAGAATCTCAGACCCTTAGGAGAAAAACTCCAGCAGGTCCTTGTGGTGACTACTTCTTGAAATTTTGCTCCTTTTCCTAGTAAAGCACAATCTAAACTTATATGTTTGCAAAATCAATTTTCAGTTATCAGGAAATGGACGAATTTTTCATTGAAAGAATAAAAGTATACTTTTTTTTTCTTTTTCTTTGTCATAGAGTCTCACTCTGTCAGCCAGGTTGGAATGTTGTGGCACTTTTCTAATTCACTGTAGCCTGGGACTCCTGGACTTAAGTGATCCTCCCACCTCAGCCGCCTCAGGAGCAGGAACCACAGGTGCAAGCCACCATACCTAGCTAATTTTTGTAATTTTTGTAGAGACAGAGTCTTGCTATGTTCCCCAGGCTGGCCTTGAAATCCTGAGCTCAAGTGATCCCCCCACTTTCAGCCTCTCAAAGTGCTGGTATTAGAGGCGTAACTCCCCCATACTTGGCTGAAAATGTATGTTTAAGAAGCAGTTTTACTATAAATATAAGGCTATTCTACCTTAGTTGTAATCACTAAAAATGACATAAGCCTGAACTTTAAAATGGTGTAAGATATTTAAAAGTTATTATCAAGCTCTGAGAATTGTCAGAGGCTTTCACACACCTTTGGTATCATATATGTATTATGTATAGAAAAGAATCATCCCTTTCCTCTTAAATATCCTTAGCGACTAAATATTAGAATGACTCACACACATAAATGTGAATAAACAAAGTTTCTCAAGAAACTGCAATCACGTCTACAGGAAACAGTAAAATACCTTATTTGTGAAAGGTGTACAAATAAATTAGCAAAATAAGGAGTGCAGGGTGCATATATTTAAGCAAGCTATTTATCCAATTTTTCAAGATATATCTCCTAAGTATATTTTCAAAAGGAAATGCAAACTAGAGAATAGTAAAATTAGATAGTATTTTCTGTACTTAGACGTTAAAGAAAATTTCTTATTAACATCCAAGTATGGATGTTAATGTTAATGTTCTAATGGATAAAATAAAGAAACACAGCAGACATTGATTTCACACTTATGTAAGAGTCGAATATGAAAGCTGTATGCGTGGGGGTGGAGGAAGTCCCTGCTCCACTCATTTATTCAGACATCCAGGCTGATGGAGACAGTGACATCATCATCTTCTGGTTTCTGAGGTCACCCTGGCATTAACATCTAACCAGCAGAAAGGGAAAGAGAAAGGTGTTTTCTGACTTTAATCAGCGTTTATCACTTCTGTACATGTTCCATGAACTAAATCTCAGACATATGGCTACACATAACTTCAAATAATAATTTCAAACACTTGGAAATTAGATGGGAAAATGAAACTGCCTTCTTAGAGTAAAACAATTGAATCAATATTTACCATAGGTTGTGGGTTTACCCCCAGTTGAAAATAAAACTCTAATTAATAGGCTCCAATTTTTTCCCCTAATGCAATATTAACTCCTAAGTTAAGCAAAATCAGGCAGTGTTAGTATCTTAAAGATGTGCCACAATTTTAGTTAGGTCTCTTTCAGTTGCAAAGAATGGAGGCTCATTCAAGCTACTGCAATCAAAAGAAGCATATTATGCAGATACGTGGAACTAGAACTGGTACTGGAAAAAGTACCAAAGTCAGGAAAGCCCTACCAGTGAATTGATCTATTTTTCTCTTGGGGTTCATGATTTCTTTCTCTCATTGAGTAACTATATCTCTCTACATACTTGTTACTTGCTCTCCTCTCTAATGCCCCTCACAGTGTCTCCCTCCTCATAACTGTGGCTCCCTCTGGATTCAATCTCCACGGCCTTTAATATATCTTGTGGCATCATTTTGATCATGTAAATTCCAAAGAGAAAGAGAGAGACCCAGATCAATTTTTTTTTTTTTTTTTTTTTTTTTAGTCAGGCCAAATCACTGCCTCTTTCATCTCAGACCAGTTGACAGCTCCTGGCTCAATTAGCTGTGGACAAGGGTCACATATACACCTTGTGGTTTCTAGGCAAGGGATTACAAGGGTGGAAGATGGGCCCATTAATGGACCTATCTAGCACAGGCACTGAATATAATATATCTAAACAGCCTGAAAACCAAAGAACCAACATTCAAAGAGAACAGATGTCCCATTGGATATTACATATTCACTACTCAGAGTGGAAAAATCCCTGGCAAACTAACTTGGAGTTTTCTATTTCCATTGGCAAAGTAATCTGTACAGTAGAAAAAAGTCCTGCAAGTTCTCTTAGCTTAAAAGGACTCTTAGCTGAAGGACTTTAGAGGTTTATAATCTTTTATCCAAAATCTTTTAGTATTAAATTTAGCATCATGTATGTTCAGATTTTAGATAGCCAAAATAGTCTAAATACAATATAGTATGTGCCAACCCCAGCAGGATCTCTGTGAGTGCTATGTAATCAAACATATTCGTATTTCTGCAGTAAAATACTAAGTTTTCCAGGTCAGAGCAGAGTTTGCTTCCAAATGAGGTATTAATTTTTTTTTCAATTTTCAGAGTTGTTTAGTATTTTTTTAATCACAAATAAGGGATTGTACACTTAACTTACCATCGCCATGTTAATGCTTTACTTCTGTTTTTTCCAAGATCCTTAAATATTCTCTGCTTTGATTTTATATGTACCAGAAGAATTTTCGATTGTTATTTAACTCCTTTTGTTGAATGACCATAAGAAAAAAAAGACACTGTGTTCATTGCCAGTGTCCAATAATTCTGACAGTTATTAATCAGTAGATGACAGTGACTTGCTTTCTTCTGTCAGTGGCAGTTTTGTGTATAGATTACTTACTGTGAGTCTTTCTCTGCTAGTTCAATCATCCCAGGCATCACTATGACTCATTTTCTTGGTCTCCAGACCTGACCAAAGGGCCTAGCATTTGGTGAACAACTCGAAGTCTGTGGGTTAGATCTAGATCTCTGCAGTAACTGCTACCACCAGGTTTCCAAAGATGGCTTAGTAGCCGATATAACTACTGTACTAAACAATGACAACTCAGCCATGAAAAGGCACTAGGATGGTGATACACACCATAGATTTAAGAACTCAGCTCTATGCTACTTTATACTTAAATTAGCAACTATTTCATTTCCTTTTTATTAATGGCAGGGGTTTCTGATGAAGAAGACTTTTTTTAAAATTTAATTTTGTGTTCCGTTTCAATAGTTTCTGGGATACAAATGGTTTTTGGTTACATGGATAAGTCCTTTAGTGGTGATTTCTGGGATTTTGGTGCACCCATCACTTAAGTAGTGTACACTGAACCCAATACATAGTCTTTTATCCCTCACCTTCCTCTCCTCCTTCCCCAATTGAGTCCCCAAAGTCCACTATATCATTCTTATGCCTCCGTATCCTCATAGCTTAGCTCCCACGTGTAAGTGAGAACATACAATATTGATTTTCCATTTCTGAGTTACTTCACTTAGAATAATGGCCTCCATCCAACTTGCTGCAGAAGACATTATTTCATTCCTTTTTATGGCTGAGTAATATTCCATGATGTATATATGCCACATTTTCTTTATCCAGTCATTGGTTGATGGACACTCACTTAGGTTAGTTCCATATCTTTGCAATTGTGAATTGTGCTGTTATAAACATGCATGTGCATGTGTCTTTTTCCTATAATACCTTCTTTTCCTTTGGGGAGCTACCCAGCAGTGGCATGGATCAAATAGTAATTCTGATTTTAGTCTTTAAGGAATCTGTACACTGTTTTTCATAGTGGTTGTATTAGTTTACATTGCTACCAGCAGTGTGAAAGTGTTCCCTTTTCACTAGATCCACAACAACTTTTTTTATGGCCATTCTTGGAGGAGTAAGGTGGTATCTCACTGCGGTTTTCATTTGCCTTTCCCTGATAATTAGTGATGTTCAGCACTTTTTAATTTTTTTTGTTGGCTGTTTGTATATCCTCTTTTGATAATTGTCTATTTATGTCCTTTGCCTAGTTTCGATGACATTATTTGTTTTTTTCTTGCTGTTCTGTTTGAGTTCCTCGTGGATTCTGGATATTAGTCCTTTGTCAGATGCATAGTTTGTGAATGTTTTCTACCACTCTGTGGGTTAGATGACAACATAATATTACATGATACTTGATAACTCATTTCCTCTATGAAATACTTATGAAAACACAAAAGAGATGCAATATTTGATAACTAGAAAGTAAACACTAGTTAGCAATATGTCAGATACCAGAAATGATTTCCTCTAACAAATGGCCACATGATGCTTTGATATAGAAAAGGGGAAACATGCAGAAATAGTGTGGTGGGTTTACACCCATACACACAGAGTATTGGGAATTCAGAGGCAGAATTATTTTTAAAGATACCCTAACTTCTTATAATGAATATGTATAATTATAAATGTAAATGAAATACTAAAATTTGTACATTAACTATTCCCAGGAAAAATAGCCAACACATTGAGGAATAAACCTCAAATTATATATCTCAATAGCTCTCCACAGCACCGCAAGCTTTAATAGGTATGAATGTAAATTTCTATATTGTTTCAAAAATAAATGGAAAACATAATCAATTATATAAGTTAAAAAATAGAAGCTACAAATGTTGACAGAAGCTTCTAGAATAAAATCCTAAGGTTCTCACTTGAACATCCTTTCCGAACGAGCCTCCTGCACAATGTATCTACTTAAGAAACAAGTGCAGTACAAACTTAGGTTACAGAGCACTACTACATAACTGACAAGGCAGATGATAGGTTCACTTTACTCTGTGGCATCAGGCCACTTCTGAAGAACTGCTTCTTTACTGAGATACTACATTTTAAGAGGGACTTTTTTATTAACTACAGCATATTTCAAGAAATGTAATACAAATTACGAAAATCCTACGAGACAGCTGAGACTATTTTAAGTAGCAATGCAACCCACTAGTAATCACTGTTTTCTCAACAGTTAGAGAGGCCTGGGGCTGGATGCTGACTCTACCTCCTTACCACCCAGGGAAGCTAGGACGGGTTATTCCACTTCTCCATACCCATTTGCTTCACTGTTAAATTACGACATCAATAGTATGTGCTAAACATGAAGGATCACTGGAGAATTGTATGAACTAAAACATGCATAACATTTAGAATATTGTCAGGAATGTATTTAGTTCTCTGAAATATTAACTATTACTACTATAGAAAGAAGAAACAACTTTTTGAGGAGAAATTAGACAAAATAGCTGCCATCTAATAGTTGTCAGTCCATTGTGTAAGACAGTTAGTTAAAATTATGTGTGATTTAAGGAAAGAACTAGGGTCACACAGTGGCTTTTTGAGACACAGGTTTAATATAACATAGAAATAGTAACATTGTAAAGACTGGGCCTGTCCAGAAATGGAAGGACAGGGCAGGCTCATTGAACTAAGGTTACCATCAGGAGGTGTTCAAGTATATCGGTTAGATGCCTCTTGGTCAAAGAAATTTGATATGGTTTGGCTGTGTCCCCACCCAAATCTTATCTTGAATTGCAGCTCCCATAACTCCTGGGTGTTGTTGGAGGGACCCAGTGGGAGATAATTGACTCTTGGGGGCAGTTTCCCCCATACTGTTCTCTTGGTAAATCTCATGAGATCTGATGGTTTTATAAGGAGAAACCCGTTTCACTTGGTTCTCATTCTCTCTTGTCAGGCACCATGTAAAATGTGCTTTTCACCTCTCACCATGTTGTGAGTCCTCCCCAGTCACGTGGAACTGTGAATCCATTAAACCTCTTTTGATTTATAAATTACCCAGTCTCATGTATGTCTCTATCAGCAGTGTGAAAACGAATGAATACAGTAAACTGGTACCAGTAGAGTGGGGCGCTGCTGTAAAGATATCCAAAAATGTGGAAGCAGCTTCAGAACTGGGTCACGGGCAGAGATTGGAACAGTTTGGAGCTATCAGAAGAAGACAGGAAAATATGGGCATGTTTGGAACTTCCTAGAGACTTGCTGAATGGCTTTGACCAGAAAGGTATTAATGATATGAACAATGAAATCCAGGTCAAAATGGTCTCAGATGGAGAGGAGGAACTTGTTGGGAACTGGGGTAAAGGTGACTCTTGCTATGTTTTAGCAAAGGAACTGGTGGCATTTTACCCCTTCCCTAGAGATTAATGAAACTTTGAACTGGAGGAGATTGTTTAGGTATCTGGTGGAAGAAATTTCTAAGCAGCAAAGTATTCAAGAGGTGACTTGGGCTGTTAAAGGCATTCAGTAAACAGAGCACAAAGTTGGGAAAATTTGCAGCCTGATGATGCAATAGAAAAGAAAAACCCATTTTCTGAGAAGAAATGCAAGTGACCTGCAGAAATTTGTATAAGTAATGAGGAACTAAATGTTAATCGCCAAGAAAATTAGAAAAATGTCTCCAGGGCATGTCAGAGACCTTTGCAACAGCCCCTCTATCAAAGGCCTGGAGGCTAAGGAGGAAAATATGGTCTCCTGGGCGGGGGCCCCGGGCCCACCTGCTATGTTCAGCCTAGGGACTTGGTGTCCTATGTCCCAGCTGCTCCAGCCATGGCTAAAAGGGCCCACGGTACAGTTTGAGCCGTGGCTTCAGAGGGTGCAAGTCCCAAATCTTGGCAGTTTCTGCATGGTATTGAGCCTGCAGGTGCACAGAAGTCAAAATTGAGGTTTGGGAACCTCCACCTAGATTTCAAAGGATGTGTGGAAATGCCTGTGTGTCTAGGCAGAAGTTTGCTGCAGGGGCAGGACACTCATGGAGAACCTCTGCTATGGCAGTGTGGAAGGGAAATGTGGGGTGTGAGCCCCCATGCAGAGTCCCCACTGGGGCACTGTCAAGTGGAGTTGTGAGAAGAGCGCCACCATTCTCTAGAGCCCAGAATGGTAGATTCACCAGCAGCTTGCACTGCACATCTGAAAAAGCCACAGACACTCAACAGCAGCCTGTGAAAGCAGCTGGGAAGGAGACTGTACCCTGCAAAGACAAGGGCAGAGCTGCCCAAGACCATGAGAACCTACCTCTTGCAGTGTGACCTGGATGCAAGACAAGAAGTCAAGGGAGATCACTTTGTAACTTTACTGCCCTGATGGATTTTGTACTTGCCTGGGGTCTCTAGCCGCTTTGTTGTGGTCAATTTCTCCCATTTAGAATGGATTTTTTTTTTTTTTTCCAGCAGAGTCTCGTGATGTTGCCCAGGTTAGAGTGCAGTGTCATTATCTCGGCTCACTACAACCTCCACCTCCTGGGTCCAAGCAATTCTTGTGCCTTAGCCCCCTAAGTAGCTGGGATTACAGGCACCTGCCACCACACCCTACTAATTTTTGTATTTTTAGTACAGACAGGGTTTCATCATGTTGGTCAGGCTAGTCTCGAACTCCTGACCTCAGGTGATATGCCCATCTGGGCCTCCCAAAGTGCTGGGATTACAGGTGTAAGCCGCAGCACCCAGCCTGGAATGGCTGTATTTATCGAATGCCTGTACCTCCAGGGCATCTAGGAAGTAACTAACTTGCCTTTGATTTTATGGACTCATGGATGGAAGGGACTTGCCTTGTCTCGGACGAGACTTTGGACGTGGACTATTGAGTTAATGCTGAAATGAGTTGAGAGTTTGGGGGACTGTTGGGAAGGCATGATTGGTTTTGAAATGTGAAGACATGAGATTTAGGAGGGACCAGGGATGAAGTGATATGGTTTGGCTGTATCCCCACCCAAATCTTATCTTGAATTGTAGCTCCCATAATTCCCACATGTTGTGGGAGGGACTCAATGGGAGATAATTGAATCATGGGGGCAGTTTCTCTCATAGTGTTATCATGGTAGTGAATAAGTCTCATGAGAGCTGATGGTTTTATAAGGGGAAACCCCTTCCAGTTGGTTCTCATTCTGTCTTGTCTGCCAGTGTGTAAGATGCACCTTTTGCCTCCTGCTATGATTGTGAGGCCTCCTAAGCCATGTGGAACTGTGAATCCATTAAACCTCTTTTTCTTTATAATTACCCAATCTTGGGTATGTCTTTATCAGCAATATGAAAACAGACTAATACAGGATTGAAGGAATTTCTTCATAAGAAGCCTGAACTTCCTTATGACTAATTAACATTTGTCCTTTCCAAATACATTATAAATTCTTTTGAAAGAAAGATACATGTGTCTGTATTTTTATATATTTCCCTATGAAAGTAGTGTTTAAGAAAACAAATTCTTGTTAAATACTCAATTTAAATGTCAAGTATTCCTTGAAATGGCTACATTTGTTTGAATGGAAAAACAGTCTGATAAATGAGGTCATCACTATATTTTATCTATTCTATTACAAATTTTTCATGTTAACATTTTTGAAATTTATAGTCTTTTTATTTATGGTACATAAAATAATGGTCCATTTTACACTGATAGCATCTTAGATTGATGAAATTTAATAGTTTGTGCATCTGTGATGTACCAGGTCCTAAGTACTTTATAGACATTATCTCATTTAATTATCATGCTACTAATGAATGAATGTGCCCCTCCAAAATTCATATGTTGAAATCTTATTTGGAGGTGGGACTTTTGGGAGGTAATTAGGTCATAAGAGCAGAGCCCTCAAAAATGGTATTAGTGCCCTTATAAAAGAGATTCCAGAGAGCCCCCTCACTTCTTCTGTCATGTGAGAACACAGAGAGAAGACGGTCATTTATGAACTGGAAAGTGGCCTCCACTAGACACTGAATCTGCCAGGGCATTAATCTTAGACCTCTCCAGCCTCCAGAACTGTGAGAAATAAATGTTTGGTTGAGCTGCCCATTGTAAGTGTTTTTGTTACAGCAGCCCAAACAGACTGAGACATGTGGTAACCAAGGGTGGATATTCTTATCATCATTTTGTAGGTCCAATTTAGAGTTAAAGAAAAATATTGGCCAGGAGCAGTGGCTCACGGCTGTAATCCCAGCACTTTGGGAGGCTGAGGTGGGCGAAACGCCTGAGGTCGGGAGTTCGAGACCAGCCCGACCAACATGGTGAAACCCCATCTCTACTAAAAATACAAAATTAGCTGGCCATGGTGGTGAGTGCCTGTAATGCCAGCTACTCAGGAGGCTGAGGCAGGAGAATCGCTTGAACCCGAGCGGCAGAGGTTGGAGTGAGCTCGGATTGTGCCATTACACTCCAGCCTAAGCAGCAAGAGTGAAACTACATCTCAAAAAAAAAGAAAAGAAAAAGAAAAAAGAAAAATGATTGTGATCACACTGCTAGTAATGATGGAGTCAATTCAACTGACATGTGTCTGGTTAGAAAGTTCATGCTATTAATCAGTTCACCGGCATGCTCTTCTAAGAAAGGTTTCGATAATTTTTTTTTTCTCTAAAAAGAAAAAAATTTAAAGTCTCAGAGGTGATTCTATTTATTTGCTAATGCTTCTCATGCTTCTTATATATCCCTCTGCTGGTCAAATCCTGCAGCCTCAGAGCCGTACTGCACTTTCAGCAGCTGTACCATTTAGTGTTGATTCTCAGAGCTAATCCGACATTAGAACGCAATTTAATGTTGGGGTGACTCTAAGAAGCCAGAACACTGTTGAGGAAGGTTGTCCTCTTTTTCAAAATGAGATATAAAGTCTATTTCATTCCATTTTGATAATATTTTAGTACAGACTAAAATTCCCGATAGTATTCTCTATGAAGAAAAACAAAACTTATTTCCCCATTTAAATACTTTTATATGTTAACAAAATAATTTCACCACAGCCTTAAAAAATCCAAATTGACAAGATAACTTTTACTACAGAATTTTACAATGAATTAGAAATGTCTTTTTAAAAACTTTGTGTCCACGTAATTTTAAAAACTATTATTAAACCTCAATATTTTGGGAAATTTTTGAAATAATAACAGAGGCAACAGGATTGATGATTAAGTGCTTCACTACACTACCTTAATATTTGTTATGGTAAGACCCATGACATTCTTATTTTTACAGCTATTTCAATATCAAACTGAGGCAATAACAAATATACTAAACTAGATTTAGAACCAAACTGAAGAGCTCAAGAAAAAATATCGCAAGAGTGTTACTAATAAGAATCTATTTGGTGAAGCTACAACATATCTATTGCTATTTTAACATGCACAATCATTACATTCTAGGTTGTTCCCAAATTACGAATTCAAAACATATCGAAGGGCTGAAAATGACTGCACACTAATGGTAATTCAATATGAAGTGAACAAAATACAATATCGTCAATTTTTATGACGATATGGTTAACTTTAGTTACTCTAATGTTAACTTTAGTTACTCTAGATGAAATGTACGCTGTCAAGATGCTAACCAATCTTGAAATAAGAACTCGGCCTGTATTTCTCTATCCCGTGATTGCTCCCTTAGTTCCACATCAAGTTCTAATTTAGGAGTCTTTTCTTTCAGAGACTCTATCTAATCACTGGCAGCCAGAATGATGCCACTCTGTTGTCAACAACTTAAACTTGTAAAAAGAGTTTCCAGTCTTATAAAACTGTACAAGTAGTATATACATATGTAGAGATTTTACAGATAATATACATTAATTATACCACACTGATTCACCCAAAAGCATTGTCTTGTAAATCTTCCCATAGCAGTCTATAAAGTCCATCTTTTTTTTTTTAACTGCCCCAAAGCATTCTATGGTATGTAGGTACCATAATTTATTTATTTAACAGTTTTCTTTTGATATTTATCTACGTTGTTTCCATTTCCCTTTTGTTTTTGTATTTCAAATAATACAGAGAACATTCTTGGACGAGATACATTGTATATGTGTAGGAATTTCTCCAGAGTAGAAACTTTAAAATAATTATTGGAAATTATAGATGTCTAAAATTTTTTCATAGAAAGTATCCAATTGCTCTGCAAAATTGCTATACCTTGGCTGGGCATGGTGACTCATGCCTACAATCCTAGCATTTTGAGAGGCCAAGGTTGGAGGATTGCTTGAGTTCAGAACTTGAGGCTGAGACCAGTATGAGCAATATGATAAAACTGCGTCTCTACAAAAAATATCAAAATTAGCTGGGTGTGGCCGTGCGTGCCTCAAGTCCCAGCTACTTGACAGACTGAGGTGGAATGATTACTTGAGGCTGCTGTGAGCTGTGATTGCATCACTGCCCTCCAGCCTGGTTGACAGAGTGAGATACTGTCTCAAAAAAAAAAAAAAAATGCTAGACCTGTAGTCAACCACCAGTAACAGAGAGTACTTGTTTCCCCACACAATAGTTAACACTTTGTACTTAAAGACTAAATTTGACAACAGTCTGATAAGTGAAAATGGTATCTCATTCTTTTAATTTTCATTTTCCCCATTGCAAGTAATTAAAAGTGATCTTTTCATGTGTGTATTGACTTACTCTTCTCATATGACTTTTGACTGTTCATATGCTTTCCTTATTTTTTAGGTATTTGTTGAACTTATTTTGTGTTGTATGCTGTAATGTTTTCTACCAGCTTGTCACTTATTCTCTAACTTTGTGGTATAGTTTGTTTTACCATGATCAAATTTATCTATTTTTATTCGTATATTTTCCGTTATCTTTTTTAAAGAATGTCTTTCCTGTTCTAAGGTCACAGAAACATTTTCCTGTTTTTCTTATTTTTATGCTTTTTCTTTTTTTTTTCTTTTTTGCAAATAGTAAATACTTTTTATTTTTACATATAGATACTGTGTCAATCTGGAACACATTTTTGAGACTCTTCAAGGTAGGATTCCAAGTATTTTTTTCCAAATGGATAGAAAATTACCTCAACTCCATTTATTAAATAGTCTATCTTTTATTAACTGATCTGAAAAAGACTTTTTGGTATATTTAGCTTTCTATATGTCAATTTCTGGATCAGTTGTGCTCCATTAAATATCTCAACTTATTATCTATTATATTTTTCAATTATGTTTTAATATCTAATATGACATCTGTTATTCTTCATGAAAACTGTCTCCACTATTCTGTTATTTTCTTCTTCATATGAACTTTAGAGTTGACTTTCAGGTTCCATGAAAAATATTGATGGAAATTCCATGGCTATTATATTAACATTAAAGATCATTTTGAAAATTAAAAATTTAGAATACTGAGATGTTACATTCATGAACATGTTATAGTTCTTCATTTGTGCAAATCTTCTTTTAGTTCCTTTAGCTTTAAAGTTTTATGTTTCCAGTATTAGGCCTGTACACAAGGTTTATTCTTACAATTTTATGATTTATATTCTTATTTGAATGTTTGCTATTTATAAAAATAATGATTTTATGCTTTAATTTTATATAACATCACTTTACTGACCTATTTTACTATTTCTTCAGTTATATTTTGTTGATTGTGTTGGGTTTTTCTAGGTAAAGTATAATATTGTTCACATAGAAAGATGCCTTCGTATTTTTCTCTCCAATATTTATATTTCATTTTTTATTGTTCCTATTGCAGGTCTAGGGCCTCAAGTAAAATACGGTAGGATAGAATGCTTTTCTTGTACCTGAATTTATAAGGTCCTTGTAGCTTTGAGATGTGGTATATGCAGTACTTGAGTACATTGCTGATGCTAGTGCCAAACGATAACTTTAAATCCCAACTTCACCAATTACTAGCTGTGTGACCTTGAGCAAGTTTTAAGCTCCTTGTGCCTCAAGAATAATAATGCTTCTTTTATAGGGTTGTTGTGAGGATTGAGTGAGTGAATATACGAACACTGCTTTTAATAGTGCCTGGCCCATGTGCTATGTAAATGTTAACTATTATTATTCCTATTTTGACATTAAATATGATGTTTGATATGATTTAATGCCCTCAGGTCTAGATACAATCTCTGAAATTTGGACTATTATCAAATATTAGTAGAAAGAATTGCATAGCATTAACATTAGGCTTCAAAGCGTATTAATATCTCAAATAGGGTGTATTGAAGTAATTTTGGGTTGGTATCTAAAAGAAAGGGAAGAAAAGTAGCATCTATTCATTGAATACCAGATATGATCCAGGAACTGCCTGAGACTGACTGAGTTATTCCTCATAACTCTCTAAGATACAGAGCCACAATTTGACTTTTAAAATGAAGGTGAGGTTAAGCAACTTGGCCAAGGTTAGACGCAAAGTTTGAGGCAATATTTAAATTCTGGTTGCAATTCTACAGACTGAGTAAACTCCTAGGTTTTGCAGCTTCTACCAACTTTGCAGATGGATTTAGACCTGTGGATCTTTCTTTTCCCTTCGTTGTTTTTTTTCAGGGGGACTGGAGAAGAAAAGGCAGAGGTGATCTTCCTGTTAAAATGTAAGCTCCCTGCAAGCAGAATTTGAGTGACTCTCAAAATGCAGTGGCCAGAATAGTACAAGGTGTACGGTAAAACCTCAAAATACTTTTCAAAATTTTCAAGTGACAAGAACACATACATGTTTATGTCACTTACACTGAGGATTCTCAGATACTAAGTTACCAAAATAATATTACATCATTTTCATTCTGAAAGATTATTTCTCTGTAATTTTCATCTTGATAACAGTTTCATATTCTTCAGTTCTGGGTACACAGGAAAGCTATCAAAAACACAGGCATCAGACAAGAAAATTTTCCCAGCTTGAAACTTCAAATGTGCGGTTATATGTAAATCCACCTTGATTTTCCAGGGTGTTCCCATACCTATTTATAGCAGAAAAGTAGCAGTTGATTCATTCTGGAAATGATTTGTTAAAGTTCTTTTTGTTTAAAACTTATTAAGTTAATACTTAATATTGGAATGATATAAAATAAAATTCTAGTCAAGGTGTTTTTTATTTATTTAATAATAAAATATCAATTACATCTGTTGATAATTATAAATCATTGAGATTGATATATTTAGTCATTCCAACTAAATATAGGAAAAAACTGAAGCACAGAATTGTTAAATAATTTCCTCAAGGTAACTTAGCAGGTAAATGGTTGGTGCAATTCAAACCCAGACGGGATGACTCCAGAATCCTCATTCTTAACCACTATGTTGTGTTGCCTTACATAATAGTTAAAATATCTTCATTATCCTTCCTAAATAAATGTTTAACATGTAGAGGGATATATCTCACATCCTTACTAGTGATTCTACATTTGCTTCCGGAAGTCCGGTTAAAAATTTGGAGAGAAACATATTACTCTACATTTCTGTATACCCACAGCAGATTTACAGCAGGTATTGTTAATATATTAAATTGTACTTTGAAGGACTTCCATCTAAACCTCAACTTCCCTCAACTTCCACCTTCAGTAAACCTCATTTATAAAAAAAGATGAAGTCATTTATGCATTTTTAGTTTCAGTATTTTCAGTGTGTTGTCCAGCTAGTGTGTTCGTTGCCTTACATAATGACATTTCTTCAAAGCCTGTACGTGCTGCTGCTTTATTTTGCATGGAGGAAATTGAATTGAATCCCTCTCTTGGAGTGAACAATCACTTGGCAGCATAAGTTATTTTAATGGACATCTCTTTACACGGAGCCTTTGCCATCTGTTTCACCCTCTAATTACAAATGCAGGAAGAACACAATTCACAATTGTGTCTGTAAAGGAAAGTATAAGGGACTTGAATGCAGGTTTATATCACTGCATCTGTTCAGTGTTTTTAAATCCAGGAGGAACAAGAGGGCAGGAAACTTTTCTTTCCCTTCTAGATCCAATTAGCATAGACAAGTAAGAATTCACAGCACTAAGTTACCAAGATTGGTTCCTCTAGTGAAAATTGGAAAACTACACTACTAATCTAGATCTGTGTTTTACTTTACATTCAATTGTTTTTCTCTGATACCAGCAATGGTACAGAAATTAAAATTATTTTAGAGACTAGGCAGAACATTCATATGAATTTAATTAAATGAACAGCTCAATGGCAAGTGGGATTCAGAATCAAGACCCTTGTCATTTAGATGGAATTAATTTAGTCAAAGGAAAAGGCAAAAGTGTTTCCTTACCTGT